>NC_045488.1:8207262-8454762 GCF_009650955.1 Corvus moneduloides | reverse complement strand
GTCGCTGAGGATGCGCTTATGCTTCCCGGGAGATAACGTCGCCCCCAGCATCGTCCCTCGCCCCCAGGGAAGCGGCCAGGCTTTTCTGGAAACTTTGCTCCAAAAGGGTATCCTCGTGTTGTGTAACATTTTCCGAGGATTTTCATTACACGTTCAGCCAAAGGTAACACAATCAGAGAGGGGAAAGTTTCTTTCCGTGGCCTTTTTCCCGATGCCGGCACCCCGGGGCTGGGCGGGCCGGGGACTCACTCGCCCGAGGCGAGGCCATCTCCGGGCCGGTGGCTCGAAGGGTGTGAGAGAAACTGGGCCCAAGTCGCCCCACAAACTCCTACCGTAAAAATAAATCTTCGCCTGCCGCTGCCTCCGCATCCTCCGTGCAAATAAACCTCGGGGAAAACTCCCCGAGGCTCCTGGGAAGTCCACGCAGGGTGTCGGGGGAGGGAAGCGCTTCTCCCCAGCGCGGCGGGGCAGGGCACGGCTGGGTCGTGCTGTGGGACAGGCAGGGTCCCCACTGAGCCCCGCACGACCCGGGCCGGCACCCACATATCTCCGCTGCCAAGCGCGGAACCGCTCCTGTCGGACCCAGCCTCCCCCGCAGCCACCAGCTGCTGTTTTAAACTGGGGGGACGGGGAGTCACTGGGGCAATCTGCACTTGCAACAGGTATAGAAGTATTGTACCTTCCTCCCGAGCTTTTCTCTAAAGAGAGAGGTTATTTAATTTTTTTTTCCCGGGAGAAAGAGGTCCCAGCAGAGGATCTATTGTTTTTTCTTAGGTAAAAAAAAAATAAGGAAGAAAAACTTATCTGCGTCTCCATATTTTTCAAGGATAAAGACTTGAGAAGTCTTGTAAGAGACAGCTTCAGCTTCGGAGAGAGTGTAGTCAGCCAAGGAACTTCAAATAAAGTCCTTGAGCGGTGAAAGAGAAAGTACGGAAACTTTCCCAAAGGTCACCTTTAAAGCAGCAGAGAAACTTCTCTCCCAAGTTCTCTGCTCTGACATTTCTCGGGGGGGTGAGTGCGCCGAGACTTGCCTAAAATCGATAACACTTTATAGAAAGAAGCCCGGATAACATCTCAAACACTCCCCCACCCCAATTCGCAGCCCATGGCCCGCGTTTGTGGCCGCCAGTCCCGAGGTGTGGCCGCGACCACCCCACGCACCCGCTGCCACCGCCCGCGGAGCGCGGCGCTCGGGCGCGTACCTCTGCCCCTCGTCACCTTGGGGGAAAAAAAACAAGAACTAGAAAAACCAAGGACAGTTATCAGCGCAGGGAAAGGAAGAGCAGCGCTTTGATTTACATTGTCTTCAGGAAAGAAAAAGGTGGAAAAAAAGGCAATTAAAAAAACCCATCCCGGCCCTGAATCCCAGGCAGAGATCTCGTCGTTTGTTTTTCTATTTACAACTTATTTTAAAACCATTTTACAAACTAAAAAAAAAAAAAAAGAAGACGTTTATAAACCCCCGGGAGGTATTTTTATTTCCCAAGAGCAGAGGCAAAGCCTCCGCACCCTGTCCCGGGGCTGCAGCCCGGAGCGAGATTTGGGAAGGGTGCAAGGAGAGCCTGCGGGAGCGAACCCTCCGCACATACAACCGGTCATTGATTCGTTCCTAGTAATTCTTGAGAAAGGAGCGTCAATTCCTTCCTTTGCGATACTTTTCGGGTTGCAGGCGAGACCGAGAAGGGACGGGAGGAACTGGCGATATCCTCCTCACGCTTGCACTTGCTTCGCTTACGAAAATTGTCTTTTTCCGAAAAGAATCGACCTTTTCCTCTTCTGTTATTCCTCCCAATTTTTTTTTCCATTTCTTTCCCTTTTTATTTTTTTTTCCACACTGTGCCTACAAGCATGCAGGTAATAAATGAATCTGGTAAAGGAGAGGAAATGGCCCATATTTATTTTGAAAACCTTCCTGGTGGGGCCTGTGGGTTCGGTACAAGGATCGGTTTGGCCTTAAATACCAGTAACGCGGCGAGACTTGTGCTCGAAAGGCCTCTAAAACTGACGAGGAGGAAAAGGAAAAAAAAAAAAATAGCTGATGCCTCCCTTTCCCAGCTGGATGTTGGGGATCGTTTAAATTCCCCTTTTTCTCTTCGAGGGTCCATAATAAAAGCGGTGAAAATGACACCGGTTTCCGCACAAGGAGGAATGTTTTGCTGCTTTAACATTGTTATTTTTGGCGGCGGGTGAGGCTTGGGGAAGGCGACAGCACCCAAAGCCGCTGTGCTCCTGCAGCTCCTACTGCGACACTGTATTAACTCCTAGTTAAGCCAGCAAATAATATTGTTCATTCTTCTTTTTCAAAGTTGATTTATAGCAATCGACAGGTTAAAGCGTCATCTGACTTCATTACTTTTAAAAGCTGTCTATTTCAGAACTGTCACTTTTCATCACTTAAACCGAATAAACGGTTGAAGAAATGAATTGGGAGAGACTTGGAGATCGTGTTTATAATTCTTTGTCTCGACGTTAACATTGCTAATGACCTGACCTGCATGGGGAACCTGCGTGCCTAACGCCGAGATTAAAAACAATAATAAAAAGAAAATCAACATCAACCCACCAGCCTCCAAAAGTTACAGGAAAGGCGAGGAAGTGGGGACAGAGGAAGAGCAGGACCGAGATGCTGCACTCGCACGGAGGAAGCATCATGTATGATCACACATGTGCCCACGTACGGAGATGTGGAAGTTAGCACTGGGTTAGCAGTAAATAATTCTCCTGTGTCCGTTTCTTCCTCACACTCCTATGGCGGCTGTTTAAAATGGGGGAGGGGGGGGGGAGTGGAGGAATAACAATAATAATAATAATAATAATAAATTAAAAAAAAAAAAAACATGAAAGGAAACGTATCTCGGATCCTTTTAACTCACTGAGTAATTTTCATACACTACTAAGACTTTTTATTTTAAAGCGACTAGCGATCATCTCCGAGAAGGTTGCAGGTATTGTAGGGAAAGGAAAGACCATAAAAGAATTTTTTTTCAAGTTTTTTAGAGACCGTAAAACAGTAAACAAAAAAAATCTAAATCAGAGAAATGCAATCCTCAATGACAGCACGCGTCAAAGCTCTCAGGAGTTTCCCTGTCCACATAAAAACCGGCGGCTCTGTGTTTGCTCCCCATGCTGGGAATTCACCTTTGTGGGAGTTCTTCTCCCTACGCGTCCAGGTTCCCGCAGCGTGTTTGGCTCTATAAAACTGTTGCCAATAACCTGCGTATATTAATAAATCCGAACCAGAAATGCTTCCAGGGGGCAGAGCTGTGGGAGAGGGGGAATTATTTTAAACAAAGCAGACAGGTTGCTCCCTACCTTTGCTCTCTCTTAACGCCGGGTGCAAGAGAGCTAAAATAATAGTGACCACCCTAAAAACGGAGCAGAGGTGCCGGGAGAGCCGGACCCCGCTCCGCGGCCGCGCAGGAGGGGGGCTGCGCAGGGGCGTGCGGAGAGCGCGGGTGCGGAAGGTGCGTGCTGCAGAGCACTGCGAGGGGGATCGTGGGGGTCAGAGGGCGGCGGGCCGCCACCGGGCGGGCTGGGTTCTAACAAAAATATGTATTATCGGCTAGGATGGTGGGTTTTGGTGGGGTCACCCCGCTGCGCGCCCGCGGGGCGCCCGCGTCCCCCCACGCCGCCTCCCGCCGCGCTCCCGAGCGCCACCTCGCTGCGCTGGGCGCTACTGCAGCCGCGCAGCCGCGCAGAGCCCACGCACCTGCGGGGCCGCGCGTGGGGAGGCGGAGCGGGGGCACAGCGCCGGGGGCACAGCCCCACGCGTAACTCCCGCCGCCAGGCCTCGGGCCAGCCGTAAAAAGAACAGAAAGGGCTTTCTCGCTTTCTTTGCAAGATTTTTTTTCTTCCCCCTCCACGCTGGAGGTGGCCTGACCTTGCAGGGAGATTGAGCTCAGAAGTGTCCCGGAGCACAAACTACTGCGACAGGATTGGACATGCAGTTTAAAAGGGCAAAATCGAAGGAGCCCTTTCTGCCTGCTGTGGCCCGGGCGCTCAGGCAGAGCCTGCCGCAATTTCTGCACCAAAAAAAAAAAAAAAAAAAAAAAAAAAAAGGCCTCAAGTACTATTAACTACTTTGTTTGGATCAAAACGAAACTTAGAAGCCAGAGCCATTTCCTTATGGACCACGTACAACTGCTATTTCTCAAGATAATTTAAAAATTTTAATCTGTTTGTTTTCCCCAGGAAAAAAAATTTAAATGGTAAACCCTCCAAACACCAGCATTAGCTGATACAGTCCGGAATTCCCACATCGCTTAAGGGAATAATCATAATAATAATGGAATAGGAAGCAGTGAATAATGCAATGTAAAGAAGATGGTGAAAACGTAAAGTCTCGAAATAGTTCCAGCACTTGGAGGACTGATTTGGGAAATTACTAAAAAGAAAAAGGAAAAAAAAAAAAAAAAAAAAAAAAAAAAAAAAAAAAAAAAGGAAGGCCCCTGCAGGCTCACAATAGGGACAGTGTCACATGCGCATTTCAAAGCACCCCGCGGATCTCTCCGCGGGCTGGGTCGCAGGCAGGTGGTGCGCGGGGAGGGGGATTTGGGGGGATCAATTTCGGTCCTACTGAAGAGGAAGCAGCGGCACAGGCACGGAGGAAAGGAAAGTCCCCATCTCCCAAGCTTTTGGTGGCTTTGGGTGACAACGGAGGGCAGACATCTCCCGGATCCTCTTCGCCCTCCCGTTTACAGAGAATTCCTTCCCACCAGCACACACGGCAGTTGTTTAGCATGAAACGTGCTATTAAGTATTGATTAAGAGCATCCACATGTTATTCCGAGAATGTAAAGAGCTATTAAGAGCCATTTGACTTTACCAGAAAGTAGCGAATATTAGTTAATGAGTAATGGAGAAAATAGAGAGGTGCGGGGCGGCGGGGCCCCGGCCGGCCCCAGCACAATTGGATTCTTTCAAAGAAAGCAGAAGAGAAGAGAAAAATCGGTCTATTTTTTAATTCCAGCGAGAATTTCAACCGGGAACAATATAACCCAACAGCTGCGACAGGTGGAAGAGAGATAATTGAGCAAAGGCTGCTTTTGACAATTAATATTGCGGGGAGATAATGTCCCCGGTCGGGGTTTGTTAAGAGCCCGGGGATGCGAAGGGGCAATGCGGCGGGTGCAGCAACAGCCAGAAATTATGAAAAACATTCAGAATTATGGAGAAGGCAAAAAAACCCCAACAAAACAGGAAGGTGAAAAGGTTGGGAAGAAATTCCCCTCGTCCGGTGCGGACAGCGGATCCCCCAGGCTGAGAAGTTGCCCGTCCTACCACCACTTTTTTTTTTTTTTTTTTTTTTTTTTTTTTTTTTTTTTTTTGTTAAGAAAAGAGGAAAAGAGTGTTTCAGGTAGACAACTTAATGCCCGGAGTCTTTTTTAAAAAATGCTTTTATTGCTATTGCACTTCCTACCACAAGATGCAGAGCAAGTCAGCGGAGTTTGTATTACAACTATGTCATAATGTTTCACTGATGCAAAACATGTAGCCAGAGGGGGTTGCTAATGATTCCTGGATTAGAGAGAGGGAGAGCGAGAAGTGAGAAAAAGAAAACCTGGTTTCTTTTTTCTTTTTCTTTTTTTTTTTTCTTAAGCTACGTAAAACCTGCCCATTAATACCCAGCCCTTGCGACATCTCAGTATCTCGCACAGACACGCGGACATGCCATGAGCCTTTTAAACACCGCAAACGTTTTGCATATTCCACCTATTAATTATGTTTGCAGCCTATTAATTTCAGGAGGCTCTTTTCAAGAGAAGACAACTTCCAACTTTGTATCTGTGTGGGGGGCGGGATGCTCCAGGAGCTGGGGATTTCCGCTCGGGGTGAAGACCGCTTCAAAGTTACCCTACCGCTGCCCCCCAAAACCTCTCCCCTCTGCCCAGGATGTGCAAAACATCTGTCCTGGCTGCTCCGGGCGCGGACTGGCTCCTCTCAGAGTGTGCAGGGTCCCTGGGGAGATGAAGAGGGAGGTGGGAAGGAGAGCTGTCGGGATTAAGGAACATCCCGCGGAGACGCCACCCGGCGCTGCAGGGCTTTCCTCGCCCTCCTCCTGCGCTGGGCTCTAGGCCCGGTCGCAAAGGCTCTCCCGGGCAGGGTGCGAGGTTTGGGAGGAGGGGGGTGCTCAAAGCAGGGCGCAGAGTCCTCCTGCACGGTGAGCAGGGAGAAGTGGGGTCGGCCGCCCGGAGCAGGGGCTACGGAACCGCCGGGCTCGGGGTGCCCGCTCCCAGCCTCATGGTCCCTGCTCCCCGCAGCCTCTCCACCAAGGCTGCAGCTGGAAAAGATTTTCCCCATTTGACAAGATAGTTTTCTTTTTTCTTTCTCTCTCTCTCTCTTTTTTTTTTTTTCTTTTTTCTTTCTCTCCTGACAATGAACCTCTGAAACCCGTTCAGGGAACGACGAGCGTTCCGAGGAGCCGGGCAGTGCCCAGACAGCCCGGGAACCAGGCGGGGGAACCACTGCCACCTCTCCTGCCCCGGCCACCATGGGCTGAAGCCAGCTCCATCCTTCCCGCAGGCTCCGGGTGCGATGCTGGCCTCCGTCCTACTCCTCTTCCCCACCGGGGCAGCCCCTCCGGCTCCGTCACTCTCCTCGGAGTTGCCCGGTCCCATCCCTGTCCCCTCCGCCCAGCTTGTCGTCAGCCTTGCAGAGAGGCCCGATCAGGCCCGGCGGGCGCTGGGAGGGACCTGCGGGGCCAGGTGGGACCAAAGAGCCCGAGACCTGTAGCATCCTCGGGAAAAGGCAGAGGCGAGGAAAGGGCTCGGGTCATGGTTACAGCCCCTGAGATCTGCCGGGCAGGCATTAGCTTTGCCCCTAAATCCCGCCTAAGCAGGACCCGTGGGCAGCTCCCAGCCCTGGAGCTCGACCCCGACCCCGCGGCTGCCACCAGCCCCGGGCACCCCGCCGGGACGGGCAGCGGCAGGAGCTGTCCTGCCCTTTTATCTCCGGATTTCGCTCAGAAGAGATGAAAAATAAAAAGTTTCAAATGTGACCTACTTCCATCTCCCCCTCCCCCTTCCCTTCAGATATTCACGTCATCTATTAAGGGAGGGTGGGGGGGAGAAGGGAGAAGCTAAATTTACGAGGTCTGGTGGGTTCTGGAGTCTGGGTGCTGGGAAACAGGTGTTGGCAGTTCGCTAGAGTGTCAGTCAACTTTTGGAGATGAAGTCATTAGGGAGGTAGTCTCCTCGGAACAATCTGGTGGTTTCAGTCGGAGTTAATTTATACCGAAAAAAAAAAAAAAGAGGGAGAGATGGGGAAAAAAAAAAAAAAAGGAAAGAAAGGAAAAAATAAAAGAGCCTGTAGAAATACCGAAGGGGACAAACATAACGAGAACAGATTCACACTCCCACAGATTATGCCACTTGGAAGTCACATCCTGAGAAAAATAGCCGGCTCTTGCACAGCAGCGTCGCGGGGCGGGCGGGGGCTGCGGCGGGGGGCGCGCCGGGGCGGCGAGGCTGGGAGGGCACAGCCGGGGGGACAAGAGGTCCTGTCCACTCCCCGGGCCGCCCCGCACCTCCACCGCCTGCTCTCCGGCTCCCAAGGCGACAACTGTCCGGGAGACGACTGGCCAGGGTCACCTTCTGCCTGTGTCTCCCTCCCCAGCCCGCCGCCACCGAGGCTGGAAATTGCCGGTGACCCTGAACTGTTCCCGGCTGTCTGTGAAAAGGCCGGCGATCCGCGGGCCGAGACAAAAGGTTTCGTGTGCACAAACACAGTCTCCTTCAGGCCTGAGCACGGCGCTGCTCGGAGCCGGGGCTGGCGGCCGCTCCGTGCCGGTGAGCCGGGGGGCGGCGGGGGGCGGCGGGGAGGGGGGCTCCGGCAGCGCCGGGGTGGGAGAGCCCGGCAAAGGCGTGGTGCGAGCTCTGCCTGCGAGGCATCATGGCATATCATGTGCTTCAAAAGATGGGGGGGGAGGAAAGGAATGATGCTCAGATCCCATCGCCCACCCCCCTTTGCAGTTGGGTGACAAATCACCTCCGTTGTATCAACCACTTGTTTCTTTTAGTATCGCGGGGAAAGATTTCATTAATGCTCCTCCAGCCCCCCCCCCCCTTCCCCCCTCCCCTCCCTCCAAATCTATTTTCTTGCTCAGAGTGTGTCTTCTAATCATAATTAAAATCGTCTCATATACATCGGCGTCTCTTGTGTGCATATTGAATTGCAGGTGACTGGGCGGAATGTTATTTCACTCGTGTCTCTCATTTTTACATTTACACTCACACGAAAACAACAACGACAACAACAACAACAAAAGGGAAAAAAAATAAAGCAAAAAGCAAAAAGCCCAGCACCCAGCGCCCCCTCCCCGGCCGCAGATAAGGTGTATCGTGAACGGCGATAGAAAGGCGATAGTCACGATCGATGGTTTACCAGGCAGCCGTCATGCATCACGTTCAACCCCACGGCCAGCCCGCTACTTCACTTAATATAATTGAGGTTAAAACTGAAGTGGTGGCGGAGGGAGCGGGTGTCGCTGGGTCGCAAGGACAGCAGCGGGATCTGCTGCCCCGGCTCAGGCACGCAGGGGTCACTTCTATTAAGTGATTTCCACCTTATTTCCTATATCCTGGTCTTTAGGTGCGGGCTGCACATATGCGCGGCGGTGCGCGTAGGTTCCGCTCTGGCACTGGGCAGAAAGCTCACGCAGATGACCTTTTTCCTTTTTTCCCCTCTTAAAAGCAGAGAAAGATGATCTCCGCGCCGTTATTTACAGCCACGTAATTAAGTCAATATGATGGTTTCGAACCAGAATCCCAGTCCCACTCGCGGTGGAGCGAGAGGGGCTGAAGCCAAGTTTATTGTCTATCACTTCAAGGAATGGGGGTTAATTTAAGCGCTATTACTGCTATTTCTCTGCGTCTGAGGCCACAAGCAAAGCATAAACCGAGGTGCTGGGTGTTTATTCCAGGCGATGTGACAGTCTGGATGCAAGGCAAGGAGGGACTGTGGGAGAGTTCAGGCGAGGACTGAACCAGCCCCACAAGCAGGGCTGAAAACCGTGTCTTCTTTTTCTTCCAGGCTTACATGAGGGTTTATCACTCGTTTCTTTTCCTTTATTGATTTTTTCCTCTTTTTTTTTCTCTTTTCTTTCTTTTTTTTTTTTTCCCAAACAGATACGCTTTGTTAATTTTATTTCCCGACACCGTATTCAGCCTCTGCGCCTTAAAGTCCTTTAAGCGATAGGTCCACGTTTATACCTCCTCTGGAGCAAATGCAAAATACACTTCAGCTTAAGGGTTGGAGAAAAAACCTTCTCCGCAAGCAGAAGCTCTGCTGAGCAGCCTGGTGCTGCTGATTATATAGTGCAACTTGAAATGATCTCAGCCGGTGGAATATTAATCAAATCAATCAGGGTTGACAAATGAGAAATATTTGAGGGAAGGTGGTAATTTACAACTTTGTTATTAGTTAAGAATCTCCCGCCTTGTAAGAGTAATTAATAACTCCTGGATGGGAACAATTTGGAGACGGCAAGAAGACAGCGTCTTGAAATAAAACAGGATAAAGAGAGGGGTTGAGAATGAGCTACATCTCCGTGGAAGAGAAATTGCAAATGATTTTTTAAAAGATGTCTACAGGGGCATTATATATATAATACGTATATAATGTATACACCAGTATAAATATGGCATAATCAGGCCAGCGAGCGAGGGAGACTGGACAGGAGATAAATACTGAAAAAATAAATCAAAACATTGATTCTTGTGGTCACGTCGCCCATCCAAAGATGAGATGAAACGCTGGGTTTCAAAGTACTTCAAAGAAATGATCCCCAATATGCAAAAGTGCAAGTCAGAAACCAAAGGAGTGAGTCCAGAGTGATTTGAGAAATGTATTTTCCCGCTTCTCTCTCGTTCACCCACACTCCCCCTCTTTAATGTCTGATAAATGTGAAGACCCCTTTTCTCCCCAACTCCCGCTCAGATGGGAAAACTCAATTGTCTGCAATGTTTATAGTGTTAACCCTGCTTATCTACAGAACCCTCCCCTCCCCACCCCTCCCTTTTCACTTTCCATAGACACACATTGATTATTAGACTGTATGGACCCCCCTCCTTTTCCACAACCCCACCTTCAACAACTGACCAAAATAATGACTTGTTGGAAAACTATAAATCATTTTCGTGTTTCAATCCCTGAAGACTCTATTTAAGTAAATAGGCTTACTGTGAAACAATGCATAGATCCAAGTCCTTCTCCGGATTGCTTCCAAATGCTGCCATCTCCAAAACTTTTATTTACAAGAGAAGAAGAGGAAGAAGGAGGGGAAGGATAAAAAAAAAAAAAAAAAAAGCAAACCAAACTTTGGCAAACTTTATCTCTTCTTTATTTTAAGCTTCAGCCTCGCCTTGGTAAGCCCCAGCCTGTTCTACAAAAGGTGGCTAGAGATTGAGATTTATTGGTTTCCAAATGAAAAGATTCATTCGATATAAGAGGTTAACTCAAAGTTCCTTAAACCGTGACTAGCATTGGCAAGGAGCTTTGCCTAGTCAGCACAAAGGCAGTTCAAAGAAACCTTTAAAAATACACACAGATATACATACACACAAACACACTCTCACACTTTAGCCTCAACTGCAATTTTCTTTTCATTTTTGTTTCTTTCTGCCATTACAAAGCCCTGAGCCCCTTTGTAGGTAGCTGGAGGGGTTTTTTTTTTTTTTTCCTCCAAGCTGAACTTTGCCATTTCGGTGTTGACCAACCCCCTTTTCTTTTGCGACCAGTGAATGAAAAGACTCGAAGAAAAAAAAAAAAAGATTAAGAAGTAAACGGGGTGAGCAAAAGAAAAAAAAATTCCTTCTAATTTATAGCGAGCAGAACAACGTTTAAAAAATAATACAACACCAAAGAAAACCCCAAATCCGTACAAAGAGGGGGGGTCAGGCAAGGTGACACGGGAGAGAAAGGCAGCGAGCGCGCCCCACGCTGCCGGGGGTGCTCGGAGCGGGCTGTGAGGGTTTGGGGTGCTGTCACCACACATGTCCCCGTGTCCGTCTGTCCGTGTGTGTGTCCGTGTGCGCGCCCTGAGCCGCACACAGCGGCTGCGGGCTGGAGGGCTCCGTCCTGTGTGTGGAGCCTGAGCTATGGAAATGGTAATGAGGGAAAATTAACCCGGCCGTTTGTTACATTGCAGAGAGATCAATGCCTGACCCGGGGCTGAGGGATAGCTTACTGCTGCAGGAAAGATATGAGATAATCGCTCCGAAACACACTGGTGGCGGGGACAAACAGGCACCCATTTGAATATCAGTAGAAATAATAATAATAATAATAATAATAATAATAGTAATAATGTCATCAACAACATTAAGCTCTCGCTAGAGCGTGCGAGGAGATGGAGAGCGGAAGGTGCTCAGAGCAGCGCTGGTGCGCTGCTGGGGCTGCGGCCGGTGCTGTCCCGGGGGACGGTGCGGACCCCGCAGCCCGACCCGCCCGGCGCCCCGGCCCCGCCGCTCCCGGGGGCTGCCACATCCCCGGAACGGGATCGGAGCGGGAGCAGGGACGGAACCTCGGGGCTGCGGGAGGCTTGCGGGGATACTAGAGCGGGGAGAGGCTGGCCTTTTTGGGATTTAAAGGGTTTTTTTTCAGCGAGACCTCGAAATAAAACATGAGAAGATGAAGGGGTTGGACAAATTCAGCTGGAGGAGAGAGAGTGAGCTGCTGTCTAAAAAGCAGCCAGCGGAGGCTAACGAGACCTTTGGGGTAGAAAAAGTGTACTTCTTTTTTTTTTTTTTTTTTTTTTTTAAAGTAAGACATCAGTAAACCCACAAAATTGATAATAGTGACAGTGCGAAATGAATCATCCTCCTATAAAGGGACTAGGAAATACAAAACGCGAGCGGGGAGGGGGTGTCTATCAGGCGTGGAACATAATAAAAATATATATTTTTAAAGCAGCTGAGGAAGGTGGAAGGGTTCTTCCCATGTTTCAGAAGACAGTATGGGCAGTGTGATGTGCTCGGACCTGCCTCCTATTGTACAAGTTCGCCATTGGCTTCAGCGAGGGAAAGATCGAGTTTTATCTGAATAAAGTCCAGCAAACTTTGCTGAATGGCAGCCCTTCCTCTCCCTTCTCCTCGTGCAGTGTCAATGCAAAAACTAGTCTGGATGTCAAATGTCTCATTTAAGGCTTTACCCTCAAGATATTTTGCATATGCTTCTGTCAGTGTTGTTTCTATTATTATTATTATTATTATTATTGTTATCATTTATTTTAGTGAGCTTAAATTTTTTTTTAGCTTCTTTTTAAGGCTAAGTGAAACTGTCTGCCTGGAGGATGAAATTTGAGGTCACTGTACAGTTAATTTCCAGGGGTCGTTCACTAATAACGATGCAGTAGTTAAGGCAGAAACTTGTTAGCTGAGATTAGGTTCTGCAGGAAGGAAAACCTGCGAGTGGAATCCATTACATCTGCAGCGGGGGACGACTTTCTTGTCCAGAAAAATAAACGTTGCAAAGAATAGGGACAGACAATGATCTCCAAGGAAGAAACGGAGAGCGCTGGGACGATTTGGGATTGCCCGGAGCTGAGCCCCAGCCGCTGCGGCCCCAACGCCAGAACCCTGAGGGGCTGGGGAGCAGCCCCGCTCTCACCGCCAACCTCAGCCATGAGAAATGTAGTCTGGAAAAGGCTCTGGGGCAAGGGGAAAAAAAAGTGGGGAAGGATGAAAAATCGCACTTAAGATGACTAAACAGTTTGTGATCAAGGGAAGAGAGCGGCTGGTGAAGCCGCTTTCAAAATTAGGATTATCTTTAAACCTGGGCATTTAGAGTGGCTGAATGTGGCTTCGCCTGCGGGGCGGTAGTTTGTGGGTAGCGAAGGATAAAGTTTTAACCCTAGTACCTGACAAATAGAAAAAATCACGGGAATGGTTGAAAAGACACTGGGAAGTATCAAACGGAAAAACAAACAAACAAAATGAAAAACAAATTGCGAAACTGCCCGGAAAGCTCAAAAGGGCACGGAAGGGGGAATGGACGGGGGGGGTTGGAAAAAAAGGGAGAGAAAAATGGTTCTGTGATGCCTGGATATTCCGACAGGAATAAATGAAAAATGAGAAATCGGAGAAGCGAGCCTGTGCAGCTTCTCTGGTCTGTACAGCAGGGAATTAAAAATTACATGTGGAGCAGAGCTGTCCTTGGCAAGTCGTTATTGCTGTTTGATATCATATATATATATTTATATTAGCAACAAGTACTCAAGGACCTAAACTAATTGATTCTGAAGTTTCTTGGAATTTGTCCCAAGAGCGATATAGTTTTCATCTTACATTGCTTAAAATTCCATTTCTCGAACAGTGTGAAACAAGTCATAAAAGTCATAAAGTGCATCAGTGTTTTTTTTCCCCCACACATAAATACTCGTCCAACACCCTCCATTCTCTCCTGATACTCCGAAGAGGTGCAAAAATAATTTCGAAGACATGTAACTACACCATTACATAATCTTGGAAATTGGTAATCCATTTTAATTGATTTAGAAGGCACTTCTGATTTTAAGTCTTAGTGGGAAAAGAAAAAAAAATAAAATTAAGACACCTTCCCAACTATTTCTACTTATCCACAAACAAGAAAGGTTTTGAAATCTAATTTTAAACCTGAGCACTAATGTTCCAGTTGGACTAATGAGGTAGAACTGGGTTACTGTGCAAAGTATTGGGGTGGAGATAAAAAGGCCTGTAAAGTTTATATACATTTCTGTTTTCCTCATCCCTCCCTTGGAAACACAGCCAGCAGCATCCCCAGCTAATCAGCCAGAACCAACCTCAGCAAGCGAACTTTTTTTCAATTAGCAACACTATATTTTCAGCATTAGAGGCCATGGCTATAAATATCTGACTATTTCTCTTAAAAAAAAAAAATTACGACAGAAGACTGACTGCCCCCTCCCCCCTTTCCCTGCACACCCACACTTTTCGTGTCTAAAATTAGCAGGAAAACTATGCACTAGAGAGAAAGTGCGATGTAGCTAAAGGCAGGGAGGCTTCATTAGTTCCTGCAAAGGCTTGGGTTGGAGCTGGGGCCGGAGCGCCAGCCATCAAAGGCAGCCAACTGCATCTTTGCAGATCATTTTGGCGCTTCAGAGAGCGATTCAGGCTGGAAATCTGTAAAATCCACGCAAACCTTTCTCCTCTCGCTACTAGGCACCCTTTGACACAGTTGTATTGAAGTTGGGGCTGGAAGGTCCTTGGAGGTCTCCGAGTGTGACAGTACTTAGAATAGCGGGTAGATGGCACAATTTTCTAACATTTAGAGAGAAGAACCCACGCTGGGAGCAATAAGTCCATTTAAAAGCCCTTTATTTAAAAGGAACAAAGATAACTGACAAACAAAGTACAGAGACATCTCAATGAAATTTCTAGAGAAGAATAAAAAACTCTCTGCAAAGGAAAACACAAGTTCTCGGCTTTATTTATTGTTGCTTTAAGTACAATACCGAAATTAAATTAAATTAAAATATAGATGTATCTAACAAGCTCCTAGAACTGAGGATGTTTAAATCAGGGATCCAGGATAGTAAGATACGAGCAGCTATTTGAAAGGAAGGAAATTCAGAAAATAGGGTTAATGTTTCAGAGTGAATACAGCTCTCGCATGCCCGTTGTTTAAAGGGCTCCATCACATCAGCACATGCAATTTTTTTTTCTAAGGCGAATCGGAGAAAGATGTGGTCAAGGGTGTGTGTGCTTGGGGGGGGTGGGGGGGAATAAAACCCGGGAAGAAGGGGGAGGGGGGAGAAATCTGAGGTTAGGAGCTACTTTCTAGGAAAGGGAAATAATCTTAAGGGCGCTATGTGGCTGCATTTCAGTTTTTTTTTTTTTGTTTTTTTTTTTTTTTTTGACAGTGCTTGAGTCCAACAATGAATGGTGCTTCTTTCTGAGTTCATTCCTTTCATTCGTGTACAGGCTATTGGGTAGGGTTCAAAGCAAAGGCTAAGAAAAAGGAGAGAGAAATTTCAGCAGAGGTGGGCAGCATCTCTGCGAGGTGGTGTGGCTCCTAAGAGCCGCTCGCAAGCATTTAGGGAGCGACATGCAAATAATTCAGGGACAATTTCCCCCCCTTTTATTATTCATCTTGGACTTCGAAACTCGACGGCTTTTGATACCGAATACACATATCGTCGATATTTTGGGGCTAAAGGAAAAGAAATATGTGAAAGTAAGGGGGAGAAGGGAGAGGGTGATGCCGAGAAATTAGGCATTGATCTGGGTTTGATCGAGTCTGGGAGCTTCCACTAGCAATAAGCAGGCAAACACTCCCAAAACAGAGACAGACACACGCTCCCAGCTCCAGTGATTATGTTAAAAAGGAGGGAAATAAAAGAAGGACAGGTGAAAAAAAAGAGAAAAAGCGAAGGAAAAAAAAAAAAGCAATAAGCTGTATGTTCACTCGAATCTGTGGTGCTGTAAAGAAATCAGTTTCCGTATAAATGATTGTATTTGGGTGGGTGCTTTTCCGACTTATTTGTTGAGTAAATCTCTCTCACCGCGCTGAAGGCGAATCCCTGTTGATAAATCCATCATTACCGTTTGGATACAGGGAGACAGCAGCGCCACTAAATTTATCTTACATTTGTAGCGCTTTAATAGACATTTATTAAATGCTTTCAGAGAGAGACATGGGGCGCCTGATTACATCCTAGTTATAGACAGAACATAAAGACACACGTTAACAGCAATTTACAAGAAGGAGGGAAAAAAGGAATAAAGAAAAGAAAACAAAAGAAAAGGCAAAGTTTGGGAGTGAAGCTGCTGGGAACCAGGCATCGTGCGCCTCTCCGTATGGCCGCTAAATACCAGCTTTTTCTCCTGCATTTCTGGGAATATTAATCGTGGCCTATAGATGTGTGTGCATGTCTACATACAGAGTATGAGCCAGGCACTCGCACACGCAGATGCACGCGTATGGATCAAACAAGGCGACGCAGATTTCTGTTCCATTCCCCAACACACAGGAATACAGGAGAGCATTCACAATAGATTCATCACCCTCTTCCACACTCGCCCTCCACCCCCTTACCCCTCTTACACCCCCCACCCCTCCCCCCGCCAGCTTTTAACTCTAATTTCAATCTTCTTCAACTGGAGAATCTCCAGGGACCTGGGCAAACTTGTGTAAAATAGTTAAACCAAGCGTGTTTCAAAGAGGATTGCTGAGTTCCTCTTCCTGCCTTAATAAACCGAAAGGCCCAGTTCAAAGAAAACACGCTGGAATCAAAATTCAAAATATCTCACGACTCGCACGGATGGAGCAGGCTCCGAGCGATGGATACGGCTTTATGCGTTGGTGGGCATGTAGTGACAAACATTTCACCCTCCTTTTTGTGTGTATGGAAACCCTTCCTTTGGGCTTTTTCTCCCTTTCTTATATATATACACATATATTTTAAACCTTTCTATTTTCTTAAAAAACCCTTCCTTCCACCGTCTCTCAGGTACACGTTTAAAGCCACCACTCGCTTTTATAAAGTTAACCCGCTCCTGCAGAGATCTGATCAAATTCGGGTTCACGCCGCTCACTGCCCTCCACTCCCCTCGGCTCCACAGCGCGCCCGCACAGCGGAGCCTCTGCCTCAGGACCAATGACTTGTATACATATATATATATTTTTTTTTTTTTTGGGTGTCTTGTAAGGATCGCCTCCGCGTTACCTTCCCATCATCCGAGTCACTCCAAGGGCAGCATCGCCCGGATAACACATGTAGCTCAGAGCTTCTCCTCCTCTAACACCCCGTGGGTCGCCTTTCACCGGGGACAGGGACACACACACACACAGACACATCCGCACAAGCACAGAGTTGATCCCTGCACCTCCAGGAAAATAAATAAATAAATAGCCACCACGCGAAACCTTCCCTCCACCTCTGCCCTTTTGCGAGAACACTCCTTCTATCTAAAAGTTTCCGAAAGAAAATAAATACAAGTGACACTGTGGTGGGGGAAAGCTCATTAGTTCGTTGTCCAAGTCTAATAAAAGAACAGAAGTGCAAATTATAGAGTTCAGCTTCAACACACGCTCTGTCAACTAAAATCAACCGAGTGCAGCCTTGATTCAAATAGCTGCGAAGTTGGTCCGCAATTCAAAACCATCTTCCCCCTCCTCCCTTCCCCTTCCCACCTCCACCCTCCGCCCTGCCGCAGGGACATTTGGTTGGAAAAATATTGTTCCAAGGAAGGTAATGATAAAGCTTAACATTAGGAAGAGGAGTGCGCAAACTCATTTCCCCATCGGTAATCCCAATAAAAGGAGCGTGGTGCTTCGCTGGGAAGGGCTGGGACGGGGGCTGCGTGTGTGTGTGGATGAGGGGGGGAGGAGGGACAGGACTCCTGAAATAACATCTTCTTTCCAGCAAGGTAGAAGAAGAAACGGCCCCTTTGTTTTGATAATTAGCTAAGCCCAAACTAGGAAAGCAGATGTGTTTGCTTAGCTAATCATAAGACAAGTTTCTTTCAAAGAACTTCATTGAGCGATGGCAATTCTGAAGGAAGGAGAAGGATTTCATTTTCCTCTCTCCCTTGCCTCCCACCCCCCTCTATTTTTATTATTATTTTCCCCCCTATACTTCTAATATGATAGAAATGCTTCCGATTACCTAGATGGGAAGAAAGCAAACCCTCTTCATCATAGCACCGGGCTCGCCCCCGGAGCAGCGCAGCCACCTCGGGCTCTCCCTGCTGCACGTTACCAGCCAGATCTGTTGACATTTTACTTGGGGGGGGATGGGTAGAGAGAGGGGGGAAAAAAAAGAGAAGTGGGAAAAATAAAGTTTTAATGACATGTATGACATATTAAATTAGGCAGTTTTACAATTGGGTTTGAATGCGATGCTAACTGATTACAACTGTGTTATCAAAAGGGTGATAAGATTTATAACTTCGTGAGCACAAGCCTCTCCTCTTAATGACAATAGATGTTCAATAGCAGAAATCTGGTTTCTATTTCCCAAGAAGAGACGCTGTGTGTCTCCGTTGCCCCTTTATTACCGCAGGATTCAAGATCCTCTCTAAAACAGCTCGGCACTTGGAAATCCACAGGCCAGGAATACCTTTATGGTCCCTATTAACTACTGTGTTATTTACACTTTCGCTGGTGCTTCTCACTCAATACCCGTATCACATACGAGGGGATAACACAGCCTCTCTCCTTGCCTTTCGCTGGCTGTTTTGGGTTTATATTTTGCATTTCTTTGCTTTACAAAAGGGGGGGGGGGGGGAGGGAAGAAGGGGGAAAGGAAAAAAAACAACCCCACAGCTCTGTCCCTTACACCCTTCTCCTCCCCAGCTCCCTAAACCAACACATTAAGCAAACTTTAAAAACTGGGTTCCTATTACAAAGCAGCGCCCAGGACTAACTGCTTTAAAATTACTGCATAATTAGATTTAGTTGAATTTCACCATTAATTAGGCAGCCGCACTGCGGGGAGCCTTTGAAATCTGAGAAAATGGGAAAAATCATCTGAAGCACGTTTTTTAAACCCAACTTCAATAAATTCTGACAAGGCCTGCATTTCTCCGTGTATCTCTTTCCATTCTACAAAGCAAAGCGAAGCGAGCACGATCCCCAGGACCCACTAAAGTTTTAATTAAAAAAAAAAAAAAAAGAGAGAGAGAAAGAAATAAAAATAAAACCCATCTCCATTCCCACATCCCGCTCGTTATCAGCGGCGGCGGTTACGGAGCGCCTCGAAACATCCCATTTTCTCCTCGCCTTTTCCTCGCTATCCCTCTTTCCCCCTTTCTTTCTCCCCTTTTGTTTTTTTTTTTTTTTTTTTTTTTTTTTTTTCCCCCCCTTCCCTTTTTGGCACATCCCGAGGATGCCGCGCTCCCTGCGGGCGCAGACCCCGCTATCCCACCCGGGGTCGGTGTGACCCCGCTGCACCGCGCCGCGCTCGCACGGGGGAGATGCTTCCACAGGTCATTGACATGCGGATGGGATACGGGCTCCGGGGGAAACGCCGCCCGCGGCCGCGGCCCCGGCCCCGGCCCCGGCCCCGTCTGCGGCCCGGCCGCTCCGGCCGCCCCCGAGCGCTGCGCCCGGCGCGGAGCGGGGCCGCGGGGCCCCCCCGGCTGCGCGGGGCGAGCGGCGGGGCCGGGGCCGCCATGTTGGCTGAGCTCATCGGACCCGCCGCCGCGGACTTTCCCACGCGTCGCCCCCGCGGCCGCGCAGCGCCGCGCGCCCCCCGCTCCTCCTGCAAACCTCCAAACCTCCCACCGGCCCGGCCCGGCGGCGCGGTCCCGCGGGCGAGCCCCGCGCACGGCCCCGCACCCGCGCAGGCAGGCACACACACACAGAGACAGAGACGCGCACACACACCCAGACACTCGCACACTCGCGCACGCACACACACAGACACACACACGCTCACACGCGCGGGCTGGCACCGCCCGCCCGGCGCCTCCTCCGGCCCCAGCCCCCGCTTTTGTCTGAACTTGGGGAGCCGCCTCCTCCCGCGCCCCCTCCGCGCCCCGCAGGGCCGCCGCCCCCCCGGCGGGCCCGGGGGAGGTTTGGGAGAGCCGCGGCGGGGAGGGGAGAGCAGACGAGAGGAGGAGGAGGAAGGGGAAGGGGGGGTGAAGAAGACCTTTCCCGAGCTGTGGGTTGCACCGCGGGCGGCTCCGCAGCTCTCGCTGTCGTTCCGGGTCGCCTTTGGGTCTTGCCCTGCCAGTCCCGGTGGCAGGGGTGGGGGGAAGGAATAGAGCGAGCTAAGATCAGATTAAAGCAGAAAATATAATAAAAAGGAAGGTTGGGAAGGGGGGAACCGCAAGGAAAAAAAAGTAAATTAGAGACTTAAAGGGAAAGAGTCGCCATGTTTAACAGCTTTTTTTTTTTTTTTTTTCTTTCCTTTTCTTAAAAAAAAAAAAAAAAAAGATCTCCTCAATTCAACATAGAGCAAGCTTCTCGATCCCAACCCTCCTCTTTTGTCCAATTCAATCTTTGGATAGATCTTTTGTTCTAACTCAGCATGAAAAGAAAAACTTTCTTTAAATGCTATAAACTTAAAACTAACTGAAGTCCCTAAACAAATCCTCCTCTGAACATTCCAAACATATATACACGGGGCTTGTGTGTGTGCGTGTGTGTGTGTGTGTGTGTGTGTGTGTTTTTATTTAACCCTGGTGCATTTTCTGTTTACTATTATTCTCTGTGAACCAAAGCTCGCTGCAAGAAACTTATAAATACAGAGATAGCTTACAGGCTTTAAAACATAAAAAGCAGAGAATGTTTTGGATTTGAAAATCATAAATTATAATTTAATGCCAATAACAATTTACAACAAATGGTTGTTTACAATAAACTAACACCAAACAAACAAGTCAAGATCCTGTGTTCTTAGTAAGCATAAAAACTTCACACACACACACTCACATGGATAGCACTTGCAATAGAAAAAGCTAAATCTAGAGGTCAGCAATTCCCCTGCAATAATAGTATATTTATATATTTATATATATTTATATATTTATAGAAAAGGAGCCATGATTCAGATGTAAAACTCTGCTCAAATTCACAGTCATACGCCCCTCAGCCCCCAGTACAGATGTGTCTAACTGGAACACACTAAAGATCAGGGTTTAATCGACTTTACAGAATGATCTCCCTCCCTCCCTCTCTCTCTTTTTGTGAAACCACAACATGGTGTAGTTACGTGTGGTAAAAAGGGAGAGGGGGAAGCCTCAGACAAGAACAAAATTGCAAGCTTTCACATACAAAGCATCTGCTATAGACCAAGGGAAGGGCGGGCGGGGGGAGAGAGAAAGAAAAGAAAAAAAAATAAATGACATGCACACACACAAAATAAAATATCAACCCCTTGCAAAACCACATCATCTTGCCTTCCTTCAGGTTTGGGTTGGGTTGGGTTATTTTTTTTTTTTTTTTTTGTCTGCTCGGGATAGCACTCAATTCCCCAGTGGTGTGTCCGGTCCTATGCCACCCGCCCAGGCAGGTCCCACTCCCGGTGGGAGCAGTGCCTGTGCCAGGGCTGCAGGAGAGGGCCCTGTGCCTACACAGGGGACATCCATGGACGCCCACGCGTGTCTGTGTGCCAGGATACACACAGACATATAGCCCATATGTAATAGAGAGAGATGACCTGTGGTCATGCTTTCACAGTCTAAGGTAGGAAAAAAAAAATCCACTTGAGAGTATATATACATTAAAAACCGACTCCTCAGTGCTAGAAGCTAAAGCCACTCCATTTGAAGACCTCTCAATGACAACGATAGATGGCAACTACGGAGTATTATAAAAAATCACACATACTTAAAGAAAACTCATTGCAAACAACTGACCTATATTTACAATACTGCTATTACCTTGCTTGAATGATCTTGTGCGCGTATGTCAGACATTTACAAAAGATTTTTCGCCCCATTCTGATCATAAAATAGATACTGATCTCCAGATTTCTAATACTTTTTCACAACAATACCTTTCCTACGCAGGCACTTAAGTGTGACAAAAATAAGGGCCTTTTTTTTTTTTTTTCCAGAAAATCCATTTTTAATTAACAGGAGGATTAGATGAATGGGGGTTGATGGTTTACCATTTCAGCATAGAACTTCCTAAAACCAGAGATAAACCACGAACTTAAGTCCTCCTCCCCCATCCCGGAATTAAACAGGTAAATACACTACAATACATCTGCTACAAACTTACTGTGACAAGTAAACAAATCAATCGCCTATGGACTTAAATGACTGCAAATTATAGAGAAGTAAGGTGGTTTCTGAAAGACATTTATGACAGCCAAACAAGTTTCAGATATCAAATAATATTTTAATTTCTGAATACTTTCAATTTTCCTTGGAATATAACACACAAAGACTCGACCAAACAGTTCAGTTATTATAACTTTTACAGTATACAGAAATGTTGCACTTAAAAAAAAAAAAAAAAACCTTCAGTTTTTTTAAACACAAAACTGTAAACTCTAAGATACTGAATCAATCACGTTATCTATAAGTGCCAACAGTGTTATTTTGTCATGCTGATTTCAATGGTATTTTTTAAAAAGGGAAAATATCAACAATTATTATAATACAAAGGGCTTGCAAATATACAAACAGATAGAGGAGTTTAATAACAATTCATGATGAACTATGTGGAACCCAATTCAAATTACAAAAGTTCACTTTGCTTGTTTGCTTGTTTTTTTTTAAATCAAAACCGTAGTGTGTCTTGGACACAAAATCCTTCTACCTATAATAAATCCCCACAGTTCATTTTCTGTCCGAAATATCAAAAAACCTAGATTTGGGGGGAGTTATATGACACGTGTGGTTCATTCGGGTCTATATAATTATAGCTCTCTCAGCTTCAAGCTAGATTTTGGGTCACCACCTTAAGTGCGCTTCCATCATTGTGTTGTTGAAGGGTTTTTTTTTTCTCTTTTCCTTTCTTCCTATGATACTTTCGTGGACTCAGTTTTAATTCTTTCAGAACATATATTTTTAAGGATACACAGTTTATTTTTTTTTAAAGAAGCCAAGGTTATATCAAAAATTATTATAGAACCACAGAATAAACTGGTTTGAAACCAGAAAAATACAAAAAAGAACAGCTATAGGTACATAGACACATAGGACAATTAATAATTTGGAAAAAAAAGACTTACTTTCTTCCGTTCTGCTAATTTTCTCCAAATTTCCTTTAAATGCACTTTAAGCGAGATTTTTTAAAAAGTTTACCCCAAAAAAAAAGAAAAAAAAAGAAGAAAAAAGAAAAAAAGAAAAAGCCCACCATCGTTTCTTTTCTTCTTCTTTCTTTTTTTCTTTCCCTCTTTTTTATTTTTTACAAAAAAAATGATAAGTAGCAAGTTTTTTTTCTGAAGAACATGGGAGTTTTTAATGCATTCTGTAAAAGTTCATTTGACAGTCTCTTTTTTTAATTCACAGTCCATTAATTTTTTCCTGTCTTCTCTTAGCAAACTTGTAACATCCTTTTACATCCTTTCTTAGCAGAAGGAAATTTAAGAAACAACCAGAACCCAAATGTCATTTGCTTTCCTTTCACTCTCATCTCCCTTCTCAATTTTGAAATTTTTTTAAAATTTTTGTTTTGTTGTTTTGTTTTTTTTTTCTCTCTCAAATGTTTTATTGAATGGACATGTAAGGCCAGTTAAAACTGCTGCCAGACAGTAACATATCCCTGATTAGGGTTTCTATGGGGGTTTTACCTACCAAACGGACGAAAAACAATTGCTCTATGACAGAAGAGGAGACAGTGCGAAGGGAGGGGAGACGTAGTAATAGCTTCCCGAATCGTGTTGGCTGGTTGGGATACTGGCTCCTAACATACTCTTCCAAAGCACACTGTGACTTCTCCTGTAAACTTTCAACATGGGCTACATCAGAGAGACCACAGGCATCTAGAAGAAAGTGTATTAAAAAAAAAAAAAAAAGAAAAAAAATAAAAAAAAAAAAAGAAAGCAATCATCAGATTAAAAAGGTTTTGGTGGTTTTTCTTTTTTTTTTTTTTTAATTTTTAATTTGATTTTTTTTCTAAATTTCTAGGTTTAAGAGTCGATTGTGCGCCATCACCTCGCCCCCCAGAGTTTAAGTGGGTTTTACCAAAAGGGACAATCTCTCTGTGCATGTGTGTGTGTTTGTATTTCTCTCTCATCTAGAGGGTCTCCTTTAGGACTGAGCACAGCTCCCAGAGTCGAGATTTCTAATGGCACAACAGACCTGAGAGGTTGGCAAGGAGGTGCTGGCCAAGCTTCATTTCATATATCTGTATTTTTTGGGGGAAAGGCTGGGGGGGCGGGGAAGGCTTGAGTCGAAAGGGGGGAAAGGGAGCCACTATTTCTCCACACCCCCCCCCTCCTCGGAAAATAATTGGGGAGAGCCTAGCCCTGTGATGAGAAGGAATACTACTCATAGTGATAGAAATCATAATAATAATAAAAAACTGGCCCAGCCAAAGATAATGGCGCCCCGGATCCAGCAACAGATTCTCCCCCAAAGAAGACAACGCGTTTTTCTTCAGTCTTTGAAACTGATTTAAGTGGCCCTTTAAAACTGATCTTGTCAGTTTAGCCTATTCAGAGGCAGCCATGCAAACTGTGATCTCTCTGTTCATTTGAGCTGTTTCTTTTCCCCCCTCTTTTCTTTTCTCTTTCTTTCTTCCCCCCCCTCCACTCCCCCCTCTTTTTTTTTCCTCTTCTTCTTCTTTTTAAACCTAAAGGCCCTTACAAGAAGAAAACTCCCTGATAGGGTCTGGACATTTTTTTCTTTTTTTTTTTTTTTTTTCCTGATACGCTAAAATACAATAAGTTCCCTTTAAATCAGAGACGTCTGTGCTGAAAGAGCACAGGTTGTGACCTGACCTCCCTGTGGCTTTCCTAGGCACAGGGCTAACACATGCATATTCTGCGAGTCATTAGAACCCAGATTTTTCCCCCCTCCCTCTTAAAAGAGGCTGCAGCAAACATTATATGCATCTATGTGCGTCTGCTTTACATCAGGGAGGTTATTGGGGTGCTGCAGAAGCTGCAAGCATCACCCTATATTTTTTTGCATGCGGCTGTCTTCCCCAGAATCAGATAACAAGAAACGTTTATCTAGTTGGGAGGCAATTTACACGCCAGGCCTCACATTTTGAAAATAGTCATAAATTAAACAGTTACGACAGGATCGGACGATTGTTTTCTCAGAAGGCTAAAAAAAAAAAAAAAAAGAAAAAAAAAGAAAAAAAAAAGTGATTTGGGAGAAAAGGCAGGATTGGAAATAAACTCCTCGGTGTGGGTGTGAGCTGGGCAGGGGCTGGGGAGGGATGTGAGTGTGTGTGGGATCCTCGCTGAGCGGCTGAGCGAGGGAGAGGAAAATGCATCCTAGAAAAACGACAGAAAAATAAAATAAGCACCCCACGGGCACCCCTTCCCATTCGGGATCCCTGTCTCCCTGTGGCTAGATGTGCCCTGCTCATTGATCACCTTAGGATTTAGCACGAGTAATTTGGGGGGGGAGGAAAAAAAAAGGAGAAGTTTTTTATGTGTAAAGCAATAATATATAAAAGGAAGTTTAGGTCACGACCCAGAACCTGGACAAAGTCCAGAAAATGACTTCGTTCCCCAGACCCCCTTTAACACAACAAGGAATGGATTGTGAGCCCTTCTTTTCCCACATAAACTACATTTTTTTCCTGTTTCCTGATATCAGGCTTTAAAAAACTCTGATGAGTAATTATTTTGCAGGTCCTGCTTCCATTCATATGTTTATCGCGTGGCCACTTTCCCAAACGTCCAAATGAGTTACAGATGAAATATATGTATTTTTAAATTTAATCCCCGAACTTCGAGGGCTCCAGCACACTGGGTTGCCGGTGCAGCCTCAAAGTTAGTGATCTGAGATAACGTATTGCACAAATTAGCGAGCAGATTTTTTTTTTTCCCCTCAGAAGAAAAAAAAAAAAAAATTTAGCCTCCAGAGTTAATATCAGGATTATTACTCACTCAGGTTAAACTCTAGTGCAAGCTAATTAGATTTCACAACGCACTCAATTATTGCTTTATAACTCATGCACTATTTCTAGGCAGCAAAAGTTGACACATATTTCCCCCCCCCTCCCCTCTTTGATTATCTAAGAAACACCTCGAGGTCTTTTCCTCGGGAGAGTCATGGTTGTGCCACCCCGGAATTACACTGCAGAGCGGCAGCTTCAGCCTCCTCTTACTTTTCCATACTATCCCTGTCTACTTATGGTAATGATCTTTTCGCACCCGCTACTCGCTTTGGACTATGCAGTTCCTGCTGGGTACAAATGCAAACTTTTCCCCTTAGCTTAAATGACACAGAACTGCTCACTGCCACATTCTGTTTAAATCAGAGACAGCTCTTTGCAAAGTTGATTTATTTTATTTTATGGGATGGCAGGGAACATATTTTAAACTCAGCTTTGCGCATTTAACTTTTTTTTTTTTTTTTAAATTCAATTTTTAATCCTTCAGGGCTTTTTTTCCTTCCTGGCTGCCCATAAAATGATCCTCTTTTTAAAGTGGTTTCACTGATAGGACGACTTGTATTTAACAACATCAAACAGATTTTGCTGCTGTTCGGATGCGTGTCATTAAATGCAACAACCCAGAGCTATACTGTTAAATAAAATATTATTTTCAATGGGAAGAGCGCAGTCTCTCGTGGCGAATGGGTGCCTCTTCCCAGGCCCCCTTCTTTCACAGTCCCCAGCATTACCCAAGCTAGGGTTGGGGTGTATTTTGGCTGCCTGTTTTTTTCTTAAAAAAAAAAAAAAAAGTGTGTGTGTGTGCATTTTATTTTTATTTTATTTTTCTGATTTGCACTCCCTGGAAGATAGGATGCTCGGATCCGAGGCCCTGAAGGGGAGAGCACAGGGCACCACTTCCTAAAAGGAAAAGAGACCGCGCTGGTTCTCAGGGGGCAGGGAGCGGGGATGGGGTGCAGGCAATAACACTTTGCAAGAGCAAACAGTTCTCAAGGGGGGCCCGGGGAAGGAGAAAAAAAAGGAGCAAAGAAATGCCGCCTACCTGAGGTGAAGAGGACTATGGCCTTTAAACAGCTATATTCTGCAGAGTCGACATGCAATGCTTTCAGTTTTTCTACTTGCTCTTGGAAGATTCGTATGTGGTCCATAAAGGCGACCACTCGGTCAGCAGACATTGGCGAAGCGTGAAGGCCAGCAGCTGCCAGGAGCGGAGCTACGTGGAGGGGCATGGAGCACTGGGCAGCGTTGAGGACAAATAACTCGCTCCAGGTCAGCCTCAGGAGGGCCACCTGGTCTGTGATCTGGAGGTCTGGGAAGAAGGGGATATTCCTGGCCCACTCCACCGCGCTGAAGAGCATCCTAGCTGCCAGTTCACAAATGTTCTCGATGCCCATGATGTTGTTGGGTTGCATGCACTGACTGCCAAAGCGGGAGGTGGGGTAGGGCTCTGCTCTCAGAAGAAGGGAGATATATCCGGATAGGTAGGAATGGCAGTTGAGAGGGTCCCCATTTGTCAAGGCGAACTGACCATGAGTTGGCTGTGTGGGTGGCATTCTGCCCCTCTGGACCGCTGCAGTAAATAAAGAAGAAACTACAGCTATTAATATCTGAATTGCGACCATCGGTTCAAATACAGCCTGCTTTGTGTGCTTGTGCGTGCCTGTGTGACCCCGGACCCGGCCAGCTTCAGGGGGAGCATGCATTTTCCCAGTCAGAGTTCAGCCCCAGCCCCGCTCTAAGGCTCTGCAGTTCTCGGGTCAAGTCAAAGCAACAATAAAAGCTGAGGGACACTGTGGGCTCGGCCAGGGCTGCTGCGGGAGCCCAGCTCCTCACTTCCCAAAACACACCTCAGTTCAGTTATTTCCCCCCTCCCCTCCACCGCCACCCCCTCCTTCAAGGGGTGCAGGATACGTCTTTGTGTGTTTTTTCTCCATTACATCTAAACCAGCTCATTGATTTGAGGCTGGGGGAGCGGGATGGGGAGGGAGGAGAGGAGAAGGAAGAAACACTTCAGTTCGAAATCCCCGGCTCTGGTCCCACACGCGTTTCTCGCCCACTGAATACATTGTTGCTGCTGGTATTATATATCCCCACTCTCGTAAAAAATACCAAAGGAGGCGAAATCACCCCACAACATCCCCGGCAGGTCCCCTGGTGAGGCTGAGGGCATTATCCAAAGGCACCTTCCCCCGCTGCCCATGGAAAGTGGGCCTTTCATTTTGTTAATAAATTTACACGGTGACAGCGAGAGAAAAAGGAAAGAGAAAAAGGGCTCAGAGGCAGAGAGACGACAAGAAGGGAGAACGCCTAAAAATGTGCTTGATTTATATTTGTTATCGCCTGTATTCCAAGGTTAGTTACTCTTGCAGAAACACAAAGAGAGGAGCCCGGCGAGTCCCAAGCCCCCTCACCCTTAACCTACATAGCAGCGTCCAGACACAGAGCACGCACTGGAAAACTGCAGGCTCACATTTCCCGTCTAATTTTATATCACAAAGACTCCACTTGCAGAGATCCGAGCACCCCACACTTACTTCTGGACTGCTCCCTAAACCCCCCACCCCACCCCTTCTACCCCCTCCTGCCTCTCCTGGAGGAACAAGAAAATAAGAGGAAGAGGAGAAAAGTGAGGTAATAACAACCAGTGAAGGCAGGCACACTGCAGTGTGTATATACACACACACGCGTGGAGATGTGTGTGTGTACATATATTTTTAAAGGAGGAAAAATCCGGCTGGAAATCCACAGTGGAGTGCTGTAGAGCCTCGGTAGGGTGAGTCCCATTGTAATAGTAATTTGAACCGCCTGTGTAAAATTGCAATCTAAGGCAGGGTGCTGGAGGATATATATGTGTGTGTGTGTGTGTGTGTGTGCATCTCGGGAGGCTCCGTGTGTGTGTGCACACAGAGGCACAGACACACACACACAGGGCTGCTCGGGGGACGGGGGCTAAGGCTGAGCATGCAGGAGGAAACACGAAGGAAAAGTAACCACACGTCAGAATCATCATCTCGCTCCTAAGCAGCGTGAAACTAAAAATCCACTTTCAATAAACCTCCATCAGCAAAATCAAAACAAACACAAATCAATTACGAGTGCAGGAGAAAGCATGCGAGAGCCCCTGCCTCCCTGCCCACCCTCCCCAACACCGCTTTCTTTCATTACGAGAAAGTTTCTGGCTGGTTTATTTGAGGGGGGTGGGTGGGGGGGAGGAAAGGTTCTGGTTGGGTTTGGGGTTTGGAGAAGGAGGTTAAAAATATTAAGAGTAATTATATATATTACTTAAAAATAATAAAAAAAAAAGAAAACCAAACAAACCCCAAAACGCAGCGAGTGAAAAAAAATTGCAAAACAAATGAAATCCCAATACCTTCCCGTCTCATGCCAACTTTGAGGCATTTTTTGAGGCGGCAGTACTGACACTGATTGCGGTGGTGCTGGTCAATGGGACAGTTCCTGTTGGCACGACAAGTGTAGCTGAGATTCCTCCTTACACTCCGCTTGAAGAAACTCTTGCAACCCTCGCAGGTAAACTGGCCATAATGTTTGCCACTAGACTTGTCCCCACAAACCACACATTCAATGTGCTGCTGCTGCTGCTGCTTGTCTCCTTGGTTCTGCTGGCTCGGCGGGTTGGTCTGGGCTGGCGTACTGGGAGGGCCCCCGGGCCCCGGGGTCTGTGGGGTGTGCGGGGCCCCGGCCGGGGGTCCCTGCACCGGCGGGGCTTGCGAAGGCTGCGTTCCCTGAGCTCCGGGCACATCGTCCTGGGGGTCTCGCCACGCACCGACTACCATTGCCATATCTATTGGACACCGTTGCCAAACTTCCTGTTCCCCCTTTATTTTCAAAGTTTGTTTGCTTTGCTTTTCAGATCAGCTTTGCAGCAGTCTTTTTATTTTTTGTCCTCCCCTCTCTCTCTCTCTCTCTCTTTCCCCCTCTCTTTTTTTTTTTTTTTCCTTTTTTTTTTTTTTTTTTTTTTTTTTTCTGGAGGGTCGGGGTGGGGGGGATCTCCCGGTACCGGCGAAGGTGCAGAAGCACGGGGCGATGGAGGTGTGTGTGCGGGGGGGTGAGGTGCGAGTCGATTGTCTGGGCTCCAGGAGAGCAAAGTAAAGGGGTGGTGGGGGTGGGGGAGAGAGGGGGAGAGAGAGAGAGAGAGAGAGGAGAAAAAAAAAAATCTCTTCAAAGATCTCCCTCTCTCTCTCTTAGAGCTGATCTGCAGCAGAGTAGTTGAAGGAGGAGAGGCGGGTGTCTGGGGGCCAGGTCCAGGGAAGCTCGCAGTCAGCCATTCAGGAAAGCCATCAAAATAAGAATGAATAAAAGGTTAAAGATTACACACACAGCGGAAAAAAACACGCACAGCAGAGGAGACTCTTCTCGGCGCGGAGAGCGGTCGGTCTCGCCGTAGTTTTTGGAAGTCCAGCTTGCAGCAGCAACATCAACTGCGATCGCTTTGTTTTTGTGGGCTTTTTTTTCCTCCTCCTCCTCTTTCCTCCTCTCTCTCTCTCTCTGCTCTGTCTCTCCTCCCTCCTTCGCTCGCTTTAATTCTTCCTCTCCGCCGCTCCGCCCGGCCGCTGCGCTCTTGCTCTCTCTCGCTCCCTCTTTTGGGCTCGGGGGTGTGGGGGGGCTGTTGGCTTTTTTTTTCTCCTCCTCCTCCTCGCTCTCTTTTTTTTTTTTTTGTTTTATAAAAAAATTCTTATTATCGTTATGATTACGATTATTATGAATTATTATTATGATTGTTTATTTGTTCCTCCTCCTCCTCCTCTCCGGCGCCGCCGCTCTGCTCTGCCCCGCTCCGCCGGTTCGCCGCTCCCGCCGCGCCGCGTCCCCGCCGCCGCTCCCGCTCCCGCCGCCGCTCGGGTGCTGCTGCCGCCGCTCCCGCCGCCGCCGCTCCCGCCGCCGCTGCCGCCGCCGCCGCGCTGCCTTATGCTGCTTCTGCCGCCTCGCAAGTGGGCTCTCGCCTCCGCGCCGCCGGTGCTCACGGCGCGGGCAGGGGGAGGGGGGCCGCGGGGCGGGGGGGAGGGAAGGAGTCAACTCGCCAGCGCAGCAGCGCCCAGCCAGCCAGGATGATAAAAGAGGGGAGCGGGAGGAGGAGGAGGAGGAGGAGGAGGAGGAGGAGGAGGAGGAGGAGAGGAGGAGGAGGAGGAGGAGGAGGAGGGAGAGAGAGAGAGGGAAGGATCATAACCCAGCGCGCAGCATCGTTCCTCAGCCGGGGAGGGAGGGAGGAGGGGAAAAAAATCACCACGGGGAGAGCGCGCCAGCGCTCTCCCCCCCCCGCCCCAAAATAAAAAGAAGCGGGGGCTCCCCCCCGCTCCCCTCCCCTCGCGGCGGCGGGGAGGGGCGGCGCGGGGCGGGGCGGGCGGGCGGTGCGGGCGGCGTGTGGGCCGAGGAGCGGCGAGCGCGCTCCCCGCCGGCCGCTCGCCCCGCTGGCGGGAGAGTGAACTTTGACACGGCTGCTGCAACTCAGCGCGCGTCGCCATGGCGACCGCGCGCCTTATAAGGCAACCGGGCCGGCGCCTGACTGGTCAGGAGCGCGCGCCCCGCCCCTCGGCCCTCATTGGGCCGCGCCGCCCTTGCGCGGCCCGCCATGGCCGCCGCCGCCGCCCGCGCGGTCCTAGCGCCGCCCGCCGCCCCGCGCCCGCCGCCCCGCGCCCCTCGCCGCGCCCTCCCGCCCCGCCGGGGCCAGGGGTTAAGGCGAGCCCGGCGTGCGGAGCGCGGCGCCGCCGCCGCCTCACCTGGGGCTGCCCGCCGGGGCACGGCCTCGGGGGTCGGTGCAAAGCCTCGGGGGGCGGGTGCAAAGCAGAAAGCAGGCGCTAAACCGAGGTAAAACTCCACGGAATAAAGTAAAGCCGAGCCCCGGCGCTGCCGCCGCCGCCGCCGGGAGGAAGGGGCGGCCGCAGGTTCCGCGAAAGCGGTCGGGGCGCACAATGCGGGCTGGCGCCCGCCGGGGATCTCACAGCGGAGCCCCCCAGCCCCGCTCTGGGCACCTGCGCTCGCCGTGGCCGCCCCGTGTCCCGCCGCCCGCCGGAGTCGTGCCCCGGCCGCCCGCGGAGCCGCGCCGAGCCCAGCCGGGCTGAGCTGAGCCGCGCCGAGCCGAGCGTGTCCGCGCCCGGCGCTCCGGGACCGGCTGCTCGCACATTCCGGCGGGACGGGGGGGGCTCCGCCGCTCCGCCCGACCGCTCCTCGTCCCCGCTCGCCCCGAAGCGAGGGAACCGCGGCTCCGCTCCAGACACCACCGAAGCTCGGCACGCCGCTCTGCAGAGCGTGACACCCGTGCCTTTTGCACGGCATCGCTACGGCGTAGCTCGTCTCAACCCCTTTAACTTTATTTCGGGATTTTGCGGCTTCGGGGGTTTCATGACCACACGTACCCTGACACTGTAACACGACCTCCGTGCCGTACCATGAGCAGGTAGCAGAGCTAAGCACGGGGACGTGTTTATTTCCCGCTGAATGGAGCTACCGGCCAGCGGAGCGGGGACTCGAGTCCGTCTCCCGGTGAAAATGGCCAAAAGACACTCGAACAAGCGAAGGGACGGAGAGATAAAATAGAAAACAGGTTAACACAGACAGATAAATGCACGGCCGGACCATTCCTCCTCTGCGAACACACGCGTGTATGAGCGCTTACATCTGAGCCGGTCACCAAGCACGGCCGCGAGGACACAGACCTGGGCACAACTCTGTAAGGGATTAATTGCCCCTTACCTCCTCACACACACTTTTTCATGTTGCCACATGCCCACCTACTCCTGCCGCAGAAATAATACTAAAGCCGCAGGTGCGGAGATGATTGGAAAGTTGTAAAAAGCACCTCGACCTGAGGGTGTCCTGCCTGGAAACCTGGTGTGTTCAGACCCCACGGGCGAAGATGTTTTTGCAGCTCAGTTTCAAAGACAAGGCTGCACCGTTCCCACTGATCCTCACGGAGCAAAAAATAACCTTTACCAGAAACAGGGACCAGGAGGGACTGGGAAGCCAGAAAGGGGGAAAGCAATCTTTCCTAGTTAAAATGTGGGGAACTGCCTTATGATTTCCAAACAACCCAGAGCTGAGGAGGTCACCTTTCGGGGAGGGTAGGAGAAGGTGGAGGGTTCAAATGCAGAATAGTCGCACATTGTTGCTGATGTTGAATTTCCTGAGGGAAAAAAAAAAGCCAAAACCCAAACCACAACCCAACACCAACCTTTCCTTTCTCGAATCTGACAAAGTAAACAGGATTAATTCACCATATGAAAAAACATAAACGCCATCCTAACAAATGCAGAAATCAGAAGAGAGAGCGGTTTTAACAGGACGCACAATATTAATAGTTTGAACGTATGATCGTAAAAGTGAAAAGCCATTGATATACGCTTAAAAGCTGCCGTATACGCTGATTGCTCAAGCATTAATGAAGAATGCCCCAGATTAACTATTTGCTCTTCGAGGGATGCAGCGATATAACTATCTATTAGCACCATTAGATGCTTTGCTATTTATTTGAAAACACCCCTGCGAGTGGGTTGAGAGAACAGATGAATGTAAAAATGAACTGCAGCTAATTTCGCTATATAATCCTCGAAACCTGAGCGCCTCGCAAGGAAGGGGGAGATTCTCCACTGTCCTTCTCCGAGGCAAATGACAATAGAAATGCTCTGGTTTAAAAGTGAGACCGTGTTGGTTTTCCAAATAAACAAATGCATCCCTCCTGCCATTTTACTGCAGATGTAAATTTATTTTAATGAGAGGGAGTGGAAGGATTTATTTTGCTAAAATAGAGTTGGGGATAGAGCCGGTGTAAATCTTTAGGTTTCAAAAAGAGAGGAGGAAGGAGGGGGAAGCTGCTTTCCTGGCAGAAAGCTGCCTAACAGTCCTCTAATTCTTTCTAGATTAAATCGCAATATGAATACAGCATCGAACAAATACCGAGTTTCGCTCTGAACTCAGTGGAAAGCAGTTACGTCTGACAGAATTCAATGAATTCCTCTTCTCCCTCAATGTAGTATGTGTGTGTTTTTCTCTTCCACCACACTGAAGTTCCATGAATAGGGAAAGTGGCTCCTATTGTGTGCCTCTGAACTTCCAAGTCAATGCAATTTTTAACCACTGGCTTGTGGTACTTTGAAAATCACCAGGGGCTGTCAGAGTTGGGTCCTCTGAAAAATTTACAGTGCTAAATCAGAGCATATGCTGTGAGAGAGGAAAAAAAATTGCTTAAGATTGGAGCAAGTACAGTATCTGGCTGCCCCCTAGTGTAAGTCTCTTATCTGCCTAAAATTCAACTTTAAAAGAAAAGGATCTCTTAAAGGGAAACGACTTTTGGCTCACGTATGCATACGAGAATGAAACTTCTGTACATTTTAATCTGATTAATTCCTGAGGATTTAAAATTAATTGGCTTGGGCACTCCTAGACCGGACTATAAGATTTCTGCATCAGGGTTTCTGCGAGAGCTGTGCCGAATAGGTATTTTTAAAGGATAGTGGTAAGGGATTGGGGGGGGGAGATCCTGTTTTGTGATTTTTTTTTTTTTTTAACGAGGATCCGTGCCTCGCTTGCTGTTGTCAGAGCAAAACACTTCTGCTGCTTAAAGTCAGATCTACGTCTTTTGCAATAACACTTAAAAAAAAAAAAGGATAAATAATTGCCTTAAAGCCTCAGCCGAACTGCCAACCACACCTTCGGATGGTGAGTATATTCCAGCTTCTTTCCATTGTACTTGCTTAGCCAGGGAAGGGACCGGAGGGGGAGAGGGGATCTCGGCGCTCTACCTTCCCCACCGACCTTTTTTTTTCCTTCCCCCCAAATAAACGCTGCCAGCTGCACACGGCGACACGATCCCGGGCAGTTTAATACCTATCACTTAAGTTAAGAGCCTCGTCCTGCCCTCCCACCCTCCGGAGCAGGTCGGTCCGCGCTCCCCCCGAGCAGCCCCGGCGCCGGGCAGGGGCGGCAGCGCCCGGGCGCTGCTCCTGGGGAAATGACTTGGAAGCGCTTTGCCTCGGACCTGGAAGCCGGGTCCGGTCGTTGGGTTTGTTCGCTTGTTTGTTTGTTTGCTGCTTTGCTTTATTTAGCTAAAGGACGTGCTAACTGATGGTGCTGCAATTACACATACTTGGGTCTGCCCCCCTCCCCTCTTCCCCTCCTTAGAGCAACCCACGTAACCTTAGAAACGATCGTTTAAGACGCACGTTAGCTAACATTTGCTTTTTTGGATTTTTTGTTTTCCTTAAAAGAGAAACACAAGAATCACAACACATTGCCCGAAAAAAGTGTCAAAGAAGAAGAAAAAAAACTATAAGTAAACATACCAAAACCATATTTGCCTTGTTCAAGGTCCCAAATCGCTTGCATCTTCCTTTTTCTACCTCTCCTTTAGTTTGGCAGGTGAAACAAACAAATAAAAAAAAAAAATTCAGACCGCTGTTTGCCCCCCAGAAAGATGTGCGTTGGGTAATTAAAGAGAAGTCTCCTTCTTGGTGTTTATCTAAGCGATTGTGCAAACTGATTAAAAAAAAAAAAAAAAAAGAGAGAGAGAGAAAAAAAAAGTAAAGTTACAGCCTTCGGGGGGGAAAAAAAGGAAGCAAGGTGAAGGGAATAGATTTCCCACAACCTAAAGGGAAGTGCTTTCGATGTATTATTAGCGATCAGCCTTGGGAGAGAGAGGAAAAAAAAAAAAACACCCTGAACACACTCTAACTTTACACAGACAAGATTTCGGGGGGGCTTTGTACACAGCTGCTTAGGAATGTGCGCCTTGCCTTTAAGAAAAAATCCCCAAGCCCAAGGTAGGAGATGTCTTTGAGTGATCCTTGTCTCATTTCATTCCTTAGAAGGAAGAGCGTCTCGCTACACCTTGTTTGGAGCTGGAAAGGCGAGACTTTCAAAAAAAAAAAAAAAAAAAAAAAAAAAAAGGGGAAAAATATTCACAACCCACCCTTCCAACTGGGGAGAAAAAAAAAAATAAGAGAGGGAAATCTCCTAAGTTAATGACTGTGGGGGTAGGATGGATGCGACGGATTTCAGCCCCCCCTCCCTCCCTTTCCCACCTCCCCCCTCCCCAGCAGGAAAAAAAAAAAAAGCCGAAAAGGGAAAAAAAAAGCCAACCGCAAACAACTACAGGCTGAACTATCAACACATGCACCGAAGGGGAAAAAATATATAGTGTCCTGTGTAGGGTCGGCAGGGAACGCAAGCACACGCTAAAGCAAGTTGGGAAAGAATCCGAGCTAATCAGCAATCTCTTTCTCTCTCTCTCCTTCTCTCCCTCTCCCCCTCTCTCTCTCTCTCACTGCCCCTGAGATCCCAGCTCGAAAGAGGTACTCCACATTTTTTCATTACCAAAAATCCGTTGCAATAATCATTTGTTGCTAATTGAAACCCTTGGAGACATTTTTCCCCACCCCCTTCACAAACATGGCAACTTTTAGACATGGGAAGCACGTTTAGTTTTATTTTATTAAAAAAAAAAAAAATACGGTTAGGAAGAGGCTGAATCTTTCACCCACGAGAAATATCAGCGAGTCAGCCCCCTTCCCCGGGATGGGAGGGGGGGAGTGGGGGGAACGGGACCCCGGTACAGTGAGGGCTTGGGAAAATTTGGAATACATTATACCGCCTTTGGCAGGAGAATACTCTCCAACTAATGGATTCCTGGTCCTTTTTGTGTGTGTGTGTGTATCAGTGTGGGGGGTTTCTGGAAAGAGGGGTGGTGGTCGTGGTGGTGGGGAGCCGAGCTTTTATTTTAAGAAACTGTTAGGGTAGGGAGTGTGTCATACTTGACAAATGGAACAAACGCTCTTCCATTTCTTGCTTGTCCTTGCCTTAAAACAGGAATTAAGTTAACCACAGTGCTGCATGTTAATTGCATGTTTACTGGGCTAATGAAAATTACAAAAGGGTTTTGCCACCTCGATCGGTGATGAAAAAGTATGAAGGCGATTGTCATTGCAGCCTTCGGGGAGGGCCCGGGGGGTGGGGGGGAAGGACCGAGCACGAACAATATTGATCAGAAGAAGGATAAATCTTTTAACTGCTTGTTAATACCATAAATATGGTCTACACAACTTTCCACTCTTGTTAAGTCTAATCAGTACATGGAAGATGGAGACATAGCCCACTTGAATGAATTTTTATTATTGCCAGAGGGGTACTTGCATCTGTGGGCTCCCTCCCCTCCTCTATTTGAGCACCCCCCCGCCCCCCCTTCCAAAATCACCCCTTGCAGAGGAGGATCATGAAGGTGTGCAGAAAGCAAAGGAGACAAATCCAAGCTTTTCATCCTTTCTTCATTTTTCCAAATGCTCCTTTTTTTTTTTTTTTTGTAAAGCTGAATGGGTGGTGGTGGGGAAAGCCTAAAGGTGGGAGTCCTCTCCCCGACCCACCCAGCCCCCCTTTTATCCTTGAGCTCTCTGGATGAAAGGCTGACCCAGTAATTCAGTTTGATGATAACCATTTTCATGCTTGAAAACAATCTGCCAAATTAAACCTAAATGGAAAGAGCAGTGGGAAAGGTAGTGAGAGCAGGGCATTTTGAAATCCCCCCCACCTCTCCGAAAGGGATTGTTTGGCCAAAGGAGGAGGGAAAGGCAATTAAATAGACTAAAGATGATTTAAATCCCAACCAAAAATAATTCCAGGGAGAAGTTTGCCCCCTCCGGTGTTGCCCAGCCCTGGATTTGAAAACTTTGGCCCAACTTGTGGCAATAGCTACAACTTTGCTCCGCAGGGGTCAGAGGTGAGGGCTATTTTAACCCTAAAAGCCTGCGAGTGACCAAGGTTGCGACTGGGCTCGCAGCACTAATAGCCATAATTACCTCCTCCCCTTCCAGGGACATTCCTCGCAGCAGCAGTGTTAGACGCCGAATTGAAGAAAATCCTGAAGTTGAACATATCTTCGGGGGTAAATAACAGCAATATGAAGGAATTTCAGAGCTCTCTCTTTTGCTTGGGGGGATTGAAGCTTTTTTCCTTTTTTTTTTCTCTCTTTTTTTTTTTTTCCTCCTTTTTTCCCCCCCCTTGCCAGCATTCCCAAGGCGCTGGGTCTTTGTCTTAGAAGGAATGGAGTGTCTGAATGGTGTGAAAGGGACAGAGAGGGTTGCTTCAAATCGATTTTACTTGTCCTCTCTGTCTTTTCGGATCAACGCCCTTCAATGGACACATAGGTGCTCTTTCAACCAAAAACTTGTGCAACATTTTCTGCCTGTATTGGTGCTAAATACAATAAATGCTGGGCAGATTTTTTTTTTCTTTCTTTCCAAAGCAGAAAGAACCCTAATTAAATTGTTTTATATGGACAGTCAAGACAGACCAATTAAGTATGCATTAGTATAAAGATATATTCGAGAGATAAGCGCTCTATAGGAGCCCTGTCTAGGCAAGGTGTGGAAAGTGTCCTCTCGCAGAGAGGCTGTGAGCAGGGTTTCATATGGATTTTTCCCCACCATTGCCTCCTATACTCGAGTAACGGGCTGAATAAGTTAGCGAAAAGCCATTAGTGAAAGTGGTTTCTAAACAAAGTTAACAGGTGGATGTAGCTGGTTTTACATTTGAATAACAGTCGCACATCTGTAATACACAGCCCTGGATTTATGCAGCGCCTGTGCAGGCAATGTCCATTTGCAGAGATAAACGCCTTCGACCTAGAGCTGAGGTGCAAACGCACACGCACGGGAATAAAGTAAATATCTGGGCACCTCTGTGGGCTGCAGGACACGATGCGAGTGAGCACAAACAGACGATGCAGATAGAACTGTGAAGCCATTGTGCGGAGGCACCCAGCCTGCGCCAGACCGGCACCCACACACCAGGCACTGCTGGCTCTGACATCTCACCGGGCACAGCACACTCCTGGGGTAATTACAAGGGGAGGCACTGGCTTTCCCAGGAGTGAAATAGCAGATCAGGATAAAGCATACACATACACACGCGAACTTCTCTTTCTGCCCATTTTATCACTCTGGGAAAGCTCTCGTTATGGTTAACCACAGGAAACGGTCTTTAAGCTCTTCTCCATTTCCATTATTATTACTTTTTTTTTTTTCTTCACTGCAGATTTTCCATGTCGTTCAAAAAAAACACCCCAAACAAAAACCCAGACAAACAAACAAAAAACCTCTGAAGCCACAGCCCTGCCTCAGCCTGGTCCTGGGGCAGGCAGAGCCGCGGGATGCGAGGAGGAGGAGGGAGGTGGGCTGGAAGTTGCTGGGGCACCCTCCATCCCTGGGCACATCGTTTCCACCCGCTGAGGCTGAGCTGTGGGAGCGAGCCCTGTGCCCGAAGATGCTGCAGGGTGCGACTGGGGATTCGCCCTTTTGCCGTGACACTGCACCGCAGAGAGCGGACGGGGTTTTTCTGGAGGGGTCGGGGAAGAGGGAATCGAGGGGTTCAGGGATGCAGAGCAGCGGTGCGGGGGCTGCCCGCTTTGGTACCCATTTTCCAGCAGCGCTCTGCATGTGTCAGCCCATCCCAGGGATATGGGAGACGGGGAGGAGTAAGCCATTCCTTGCTTAGGTGCTTTAATGGCACGGTAAACAGGTTAGAAACAGACGTTTTTAAAGACTCAATTTTTCTTTATTGGTCACCTTCGAGGATAAATCATAACAGACAGTATGAGGGGCAAAGAATTCATCTAAAGGAGGTCTCAGCAAGTCACTACCCGGACAATAGTCCACCTCCTGTTGGGTTGCGTATTGATCAGGAGAGGAGCTGAGGATGTCGCCACACTAAATATTTACTGATCACACACAAATAGCCGCGACTTGAACGATTTTCTCCTGTGAGGAGAGCAGAGAGAGAAGGGTAAATCATTTTATTAGTGTGTATAAAGCAAAGAGCACACTCTGGCTTGGAGTGTTTTAAGATGTGTCTTCAGCTGGATGAAAAGAGTTAGGGAAATCGATATGGAGTGATTAGACGAACCAGTCGTGTCAAAGAGAGAGGCTGTGAATTTCATGGATTTGGTTATAGCGGGAGGGGGAAAATATACCGAGAGATTAAAGGGAGGAACCCATTGTAGCAGAGCCAATGAAAAAATAATATCTAATCAGAGCCGGCAAAGGTAGGGACGGGATAAGACCCACATTTCTAAAGAATCACATCAGCTGGAGAGGGATCAGGGACACACATGAAAGAGGCAAGCGGGGGGAGAGCTGGAGAGTAGGAGCCTAGAAATGCTACAGAGCAAATCTAGGAAGAGGCAGAGAAAAGTCGACTCTGTGGAGCAAAGCTGAGATACCACGAAAATGGGGACAAAAGGCTCACGAGCGAGGGAGAGGGCTGGAGTAATCGGGCGCCTGCCTTGGAGGTGAAGTTGAGGGGTCCCCAGCCCTTGTACCCACCAGGCAGAGAGGGCTCTAACAGCAGAAGCGAGGGCACATCCAGCTCCCATCCGAGGGGTTTAAATCCTTCTCCTACAAGTTTGTCTTACCCTCTCCTTCCCGCCCCCCTCCCTCCCCACAAGCAAATGTGGTGAGTAAAATGGATTTTAGCGTTTAACCACCTCATTTTATCCACCTAATGACAAGGCTCGTAATATGTAATCTACAGATTACTGCCATTCGAGGGTGACCACAAGTGGCATAAAAAAAATTAAAAAAAAAGAAGAAAAAAAATATCAGCATTTCTGCAAATGAAAAAAAGTGGCTAAAATCAGTCCTTGCTTTAAGTACTGAAGTTGGGGAGTTGCTGCTGCAGGATTTTATCGGTCGTAGGGAGCAATGTAGCCGTGGTTCAGGTACAGCCCTGGGGTGTCTCGGCGGATTAAAGAAAACTTTGCTGGAGACAAGCAAATATCTGAGTGCCAAAGGGCAGAAAGCTGGGAGTAGGGCAGGACTCTGCCAAGATACGTTAAAATACGTTCTGTAGGGATGCTCGGGATTATTATTATTATTATTTTGCCTCGAATCCGTGATGTTTGGCCCGTGTTCACATGCTACCTTCTCTCCGCGTATTTTTCTTTAGCAGAAAATAGGATGCGACTGCAGAGAACTAAGTCAAATGAGCGAGAGAAAGTTTGAACTGCACTTTAAATGATGCTGTTTGCTGAGAGGGAGGAAAGGCATCTCAAGCTAGGAATCGAGGAGTAAAACTGATGTGAAAACAGCTTTTCACTTCTCCTCCAAGTGCTAATTTTGCTACTGTAAACAAACACTGAAGTTAGAAACAGCTGCAAATAGCCTGCCGGGCACCCAGGGCTCGGGGACCGGAGGGGGTTGACTTTTGTTCATTTCTCGGGCTGAATGTTCCCCTAGCTTTGCCTTTTTTTTATCCCGAAATCAGGGGCTGATGCTGATTTCAGTCGTGGAGAGGGGACAAAAAGTATAGGCATATTAAGAGCATTTCATGTGAGCCTGTGGAGTGCAGGCAGCTCGGCTGGATCACTAATGCAACAGGAAACCTCGGGACAGACTCAGCCTAATTAACAGTTTTCCATAGCTGAAGCGATTTTTAAGAATCCCAGTGGATTAGCCCAATATGTTCAGGTGTGAGGCTACGAGGGCCTATAACTCCTTTCACTATAATCTTATAACCTCCTTACCTAATTCCTTAGATTGCAGATAGGAAGAGTCTGACCCTGGAGGTCGTAAAGAGCTGGGTTTCATTAACCCTTCCCTCCCCGGCGCCGCTCCAAGGTTAACTGCGCCGGGCTGTGTGCTCGGGGGAGCGAGGGAGGGCGGCCAGGAGAAAGGGATTTGCAAGAGGGGTCGATCCGACGGGAGGGCAAAGCTTAAAATGTTTTCTGCTCCCTTCATTCCCTCCCTTCAACCAAAGGAAATATGGAAATAGGGAACTTTTCTCTACCATGCATCCGGAGGTGCATAAATGTACGGATGTTTGTGAGGCAATTCCTCCCTTTTACACCATTTCATTACTGTTTATTATTTCTAATTTTTTTTCCCCCAAACGTGGAGGAAATGAAACATTCTAGAGCCATCAGCAAAAAGCAAAGCAATCTCCATCTTTAGGACCAGCACCAATCTCTTGAGCTTCTTGTCCACAGTAGAGCTGTAATCTTTAAAGAAAAAAAAAATACCTAGAAAAGCTTCTCAGACTGTATTTGCCTGGGAACACACCTGGTTTATATTTTAATAGGTAGTTACATTGTATTGATTCAGGGTACATCATTGATGTTGAAAGTTAATAACTCTCAAATTATATCTATCTGCCTACATACATAATTGCATACACAGTATAACACTGGGGGAATTTGCATTTTGCAGCACATTCTTTGTTCTTAAATCTTTTAACACATTGAATTGTTCCTTTGAAGAAAATGTTATTGAACCACATGTTTAAGGAAAAGATGCTTCTAAACTATATGTTTAAGCAATGAAATTGTTGAGTGAAATACAGATTTCTTTGTATCTCACACAAACCTTGCCACACGCCAATCTTAACCTACACATCGAACTGCCTTTTTTTTCCCCCTCCCAGTTAGAAGGCAGAAATATGTGAACTGCTGAGAGAGGTGGGTACTTTTTGGTAAGTATGTTTAGATATGATCTTCAGATACATTTATTGTACTTTCAAATTCTTGGGATACTAATTGAGCTAGCAAACAATATCCCAGCTGAATGTCTCAGCTTCTTGCCTATTTAACAGGCTTTAATGTAGAAGTATATTGTAGTCACCCTTCTACTAAACAATGCAGCTGAGGAGTCAGCAAAAAATGAAAAAAACGTGTTAAAATCAAATTATAATTGCTGCCTTATATCTGACTCTTCTTCCTTTCCGCAGTCCTAATGAACTCTTTAAAGTTTTATTTATTTATTTTTTTATTTCTGAATGACAGATCAAAAATAATTAGCAGAATCAGAAGCAGCCGGGAAGCTTGAAATAATGTGTCTAAATATTTCATATTGCTACTTATAATACCAGCCCTTCAGCTGTAAAAAGGAGCCATTCCCTATTTATTCTGCGGTGGTTTATAAATACAGAAGGATAGATTCTTTTTTTTTCCCAGGGCCTGCCTCAGCGATGCCATAAATAGAGATAGGGCTATCAGGAAGAAAAAAAAGAGAAAGAATAAAATAAAAGCAAAACCCTGGACAGGAATAGAGACAGGCAGATAAATGTATAACTGCATCTGAACAATGTTACGTAGCACATTAGGAGTTGGTAAAAAAAATTAAATCTATCGCATATTTATAACCTCATAATTAAAATCCATTCTTATCTCTCCCTTCTGAAAGGTTGCAGCTTTCTTGGAAGTATTTTGAGTGCATATTTTAAACTCCATGTCTCGAATTGAATTAAGATGAGCTGTTTTGCCCAAGAGTAAAACCCTTGTTTACAATTTAATGTTTAACTTTCAGCTGCCTACCCATCGCCATATCATTTTCTTTAGATTTCACCTCCTCACATTTGCAGACTTTATTTAAAATGATATTCGCTTATATCAAATCCTAATTTCTTATCATGAGAGATGAGTCAATATAATCCAAAGCAGTCCCCCTGGTCTGATCGAGGTGAAGTGGATGAGAATCTTTCACATTCAAAGGGTTAAAGCTGAACCGAAAACTTTAAAGCAAAGAGATACCAGAAAACAGTGAAAAATGGTACATCTGCTCTCTTTTGACAAGCTTGCATTATATCACATGTAAGGAAGCCCAAATTTTTGAATCTAAGACCAGTTTTAGTTTTTAATAGGAAATAATTACATGGAACTTTATTTCCAGAGAGAATGTCCCTTCCAGCTACAGTGTTTTGCTTTGATCTAGGTATTAACTGGTAATAAAATAACCATATTTTGGATCTTAAGCATATTGATGCTTAGAGGAATGTTATGCTTTCAATCAAATTTTAACTTTATATCCGAAGGTATTCATCCCTCTTTTGTCAAAAACCAATTTGCTCTCTTACTCCTACAGCTACTCGCATGCGGTTTAGTATACTTTGTTATTTTATAGTGGAATTTGCACTATCGAGGTGGAAAACTTTTAGATGGAATGAGATCATGTTCCAGCCTGGCAATTTGGGCTGTTTCTCATACAGGTCTCCAGTCCAGCCCTTCTTTACACTTGTTGGGCACCACCGCCATGGCTCACCTCTGAGGGCGACCGCCGCTTCAGGCTTTTGTTTTAAATATTCAGATTTTTTAGGGTTTTTATTTTTAACCTGGAGAATCAATCATTTGGACCCATCCTGAACAATTAACCTCCCCTTTATATTACAGCCCCAAGTGCAGTACTTCATAAAGACATGAAAAGGACATCCCAGTCAGCAGGACCCGAGCCCAGGCCTGTCACAGAGTATAAAAGGAGAGAGAAGGGGAGTTTTTATCTCTTTGCCCTGCCAATTCTTAATAGTTCTAAGTTTCGATGTGACAATAAAACAGTTTTGATAGCATAGCTCATGGGTTTCTCTGCCACATAAAGTTTTCTTAATAATAAAAAAGAAGAAACTTTATCCCTGCTAAATTAAAATAGGGCAGATGTTGGATATGGTTCATATTAGCCAGCCTTTCACCCCTTTGCCCCTGGCACTAAAGTTCTGACTTTTTCTTTCTACTATGTCTGTTTCTAACTGAAAGGTATTATTCCTGCCCTGGCTCTCTTCTTCTATTTATTTTTTCAGTGTCTAAAATTAAACCTATTCATTTAGTAATATACATTCTATTTCACATTGCTAAACCTGGCCAGGGAGGGGAAACGTTTTCCAGAAAAGTGATGCACCACTGACCTTAAGAGAAAACATGGAGCAGGGAAAGCTGCTCTTAAAAGGTTTATTTCTAGAGAATTTTGTAACTCTGTTGACATTATAGGGATAATGGCTGTATTGCAATGGGCTTTCAAGGCCCAAGAGGTTTATGTTTCCTTCTGACCATAAGTCTAATAAAATTTTAAAGGTGCACAAAGTCTCATCACTTTAGATATTTAAAACTAGCTTGAAAAATCTCTTGGGAAACATACACTATGGTGGATAGCCCCACTGAGAAAGCAGGGGATAGACAAAAAAAATACCCTGAGTCCAAATCCAAATAAGCCCCCCCAGTTTTTTTCATGCTAGCTCTAGGAAAATCCTGGCTATTAAACTCCCAAGGATAGTACAGCTCTTTTCTCCAGGGCTGTGCAGATAGAATTTATTGTCCATTTGGAATGATCAGGTTTAGGCTAATAAAAGGTCCTCTGTAAGCAGAAATGCCCAAGTTGATGTTTGGCAGAGTTTTCAATGGTGGAGTTTATATAGGACAGGGGCTCTGCACTATTTGAAATTACTCCTATCCCAGCAGCTGAAGATGATCTGACACACAAGTAAACGTTAGCAGGCAGTGACTGAAGGTTAATCAGCGCTGCTTTCTGAGCTGGGTGCTTGAAAGCAGGAAAAAGTGAAAGCTGCTCTCTCTAGCCCTTCCCTATGCTAAGGTGCTGCTAACTTTTATGATTTTTCCCCCCTTCCTCTTTTACTATCTGTCTTTATGCCTGAGGGCCAGTGAAAGAACACTGCAGATTCTAGATTGCTTTCAGAGTTTCCCTTTGCTGATGATGGATTACCATGTCAATTTAAACGGCATAGGATTAATTTGTTTCAATGATTTCTCTTTAGGCTGAATGCCAGTCTTTTTTTCTATCTCTCTCCTTGCTCTTCAGAAAAAATAATAACAATAATAATAATAAATCCTTAAACCCCCCAAACAGTTTTGATATCCCATGTTAAAAAGACAATAATAGAAATAGACAAGTTAGGTGTAATGTTGCAACACAGTTGTAGGTTTGAGTGTTTTTATCTCATTCTGAGGGGCTGCAGCATACAGTCAGTCACATTAAAATGAAATTGGATCCAACGTTTATTCAATAAATACTTGTCTTGTAGGTAATCCAGAGCAGAGTGCTTTTGACACATAAGGACTTAATTTGTCTTGGATAACAAGTTATTAATATGGCACATTTAAACTTGCCACCTACAATAAGGTCATTTAGATCTATAATACGACTCATGAGAGAACTTCATAAAGCCAGAAACAAAGTTTGAAACTGCCTCTGAGGCGTGGAGCAGACGCACGGCTCACGGTTTGCTCTTTTCAGAAGAAAGTTCAGAGCAAGTAGGAGCCACCCAAACCCAAATGGTGTGCATCTGCTCCTCTCTGAAAGGCAAACGTAAATGGAGTAAGGAGGGGAGAAAAAAAAAAAAGGAACCCAAACACACATTTTTGAATGAGTAAGCTTTAAAGCTGTGCTGCGTCTGCTCGCAAACTCATCGCAGCTTTGAAAGTGAAAAAACAACATTTGGTTCAGAGTGGAAATTCGCCTGCATTTGCACCCTACCTCTTCCATGTGCTTCGCAATTTACTCGCTTTTAATAATAAGTGAGGAAGTTGGAACATAATCCACCCATAAATGTTATTGCTGTAATTTGACTGCTCTGTGTTTGTTCATGCATTGGTTGTATGTGTAAAGTGAAGTGGGGATGGATGGTCGGGATCCCTGTACAGCACGAACAAACAGAGGTGTTTTGGATTTCAACACCCAAACATCCTGCAATTGTTTTCAGTTTTGGGGTATTTTGTTTCAGACCTGTCCTAACCCAATGGTGCCTGCAAGAGGTGCATCAGGAGGGGAATATCGTGAGAATGCTGCTCAGGACGTGTTTGGTGATTGGCGATTCGGTCTCCACACTGTGTCCCTGAGCTTTATTATTCTGCTTTTATGTACTAAGCTCTTGGTTGCTCTTGGCCTGGCAGATTCTGTCTCTTTAAGTAACTAAATCTCATTTTTAAGCTATTCCTGGGAAAACGATGTTACACATGAGTAGAAAAATGCAGGCAAGAAAGGCTAATTGAATGAAAAGAGAGAATTAGGTTAAAAATAGAGTACAATCTAGTATCACATTTTCACTAGTGTAACCTGAAATGAAGGTGTCTCCAAGTCCCCAGTGATGCCAGAGTGTTTAGATGTTGGGCACAGATGGAGACACCTATTGAAATGTGTCTGAAGAAGATTAATAGGACTTGTCAGTGTTGGGAAAGCACTGCTTTGCTGTAAATTTCTACTAGCACAAGATGAATTACCGATGAATGCTCAGTTATCAACCCCATCACTATCATTGGACACTAAATCAAATTGAGCAGTTATCTACAATCAGAAAATTTCTTTTAAAAATAGGCATACACCTTTAGGCTTAAACTCTTTAATAAGACAATATCCTCGATGGTATGTGTGTGTTCACAAAGGGATATGATTTAAAGTTTCTATACAGAAAGCTTCTGTTCAGAAATGAGCTCCAAGTTCAGTGTGAAATCAGGGTTGTCAAACAATAGAAGATACTCAGAGAACGCTGGTTACATAATACAGAGTTCTGCTGGGGGCCTGATCCAAAATGGATTTTCATGCATGTCATTAGATTTTGGATCCATCCTTATTTATGAGAGGTTTTTTAAATCTCCGCTCTCCTCTTATTTATGGTGGTGATAAACGCCCCCTCCCCTCTACCTTAAAGACTGAGCATCCAAATCATACATTAATGCAAAATAGCCATCGTGACTCAGGATATTTGTATAATAATAATACCACCCCCCAACATATTTAGGAAATTACAGTTTAGTATAATGAACTATGTGATGAAAGAGTCAATGAATAATGTTTTAACTGAGAATATTTCTTTCTCTCCTTTATGAAAAGGGAAGCTGTCACAAGTAAAACTACCACAAGCATTTACCAGCCTACTCCTGAGAATATTACCTGCATTTGCCCTGATGATGCTGATGACAGTGATATTAAATAAGCATTATATACTTTTAGTTTCTAGGATTTCTTTCCCTCTCACCCGGGCATGGCATATTTTATCCAAGGAGATTTATCACGGTGTGTTTTCCAAAGTGAAATTTTCCCTTTTATTAGAGACAAGGGCAGTCATTTGTGTTGAGGGAGGGAGACAGGTACAGAGCCTTTATCTGATCTGCGTCCCCAGCCACCACTACCTTCTTAATCGACGGCAGATTCCCACTCTGGAGGATCTGGCCCTATCTGGGTTAATTCTTAGCCAAGGAATGTATCCTTCCCTTCATCTCTACATATCACACCTGTGATGTATGCTGCTTTTTGAGAAGGGAATAATATGTTGTTTACCACATAGCACAATTTCAAAGCCTTTGTGTGTTTCTCATCTCCAGCCAAAGCTTATTATTTACCACCTTAAAAATTTACCAGGATAAGAAAAAGCAGAAGTTATTTTCTTCATTTTTACACCCTAATTTTCACGCAGCAAATACCCTGCATTAGGACCAGATTCCACTCAGATGGAAGTTATCAACTTTCAGCAGAACGGAGCCGATTTCAGCCAGCCACAGCCCGTGCCCTTCGAACACAGTCGCTTTACAGCATCCCTGTGTTTATTTTTTTTCTTTGGAGGGCATGATTCTTTAAACATATTTGTTTTACACAGAGCAGCAGTTGAATCCTAACTTTTTTCTCCCCACAAACACGTAAAGAGAATATTAATAGGGAATATCAACAGAGGTGAGTGCAGCATGATGCTAGTTAGGTTGTAGTAGCTGAGAAACATGAACTAGTGAACATAATCCATAAACTCCATTTGGTTACTATAATATTCCAATCTGTATTTATTACAACCCCACTCTGATGCTTATACAACTGCAATTGCTAGATTTATACACTCTAATGGTTTCACAATAAGAAAAACCTGTGTCTTTATCTTTCTTTTCCTGTCCAAAATAACCCCTTCCACATATACTTCAGGCTTCTCCGGACCTTGTCTGGGTTTAATCACAGGCTTTGGGACAAAATGTGCATTATTAAGAAGTATAAATATTTTCAGAAGCAATCAAAGGGTTGAAAGATTGATTCGGCATGTAGATTGGATTTAATTCGAAGCAGCTTTGTTCTAATGAGGACTACTGGGATACAAAGACGGCAGCCGCTTATGGCCACCAGTTGGGAACTTCGACTCGCTGCAGCAACCTGTCAAGAATTCCAAGAAACTGCCAGGTATTGAACAGTGAAGTGGTGGGGAAGACGGTCGTCTATTGTTTGCAGCCTCCTTCGGAGGCTGGGTTAAGATTTCATAAGTCCTTATTTTACTAAAATGATAATTAAGCTTGTTGCTGCCCACACGGCCAAATCCTGCAGTCCCTCACCTGAGGAAAACCCCTATGGACTTTGTGGGTGGCTTTGCCTTGAGGGAAAGGTGGCAAAGCTTGGCTGAGCCTCAGCTCCAGCCAGTCTGGGAGCTGTGTAGCAATTTGTCCTGCTCCCAGACCTGGTTGCTTTTGCAGTGACTTATTCCATTCAGTTTTGCTATCTGCACTTCTAGATGTGATGGGACCTTTTTGCATAGGGAGGTGTTTATCCCTAGGGAGAATTACAGCTCTGTTAGGGCTTGGAAGCTCCTGTCCTTGTTGGGTGACCCAGCAGAACTGATGGACCCTCCTGTTTCCTGCCTGCAACATCCAACAAAACATTCATGGGATGATGCCGAACCAAAGGGGACCCTTGACTGCTTTCCCCTCAGACTAAAAAACCCCAACAGTAAAATGTGAGTGTGGGCCATGGGGGGTGTCACGTCACAGGTACTTGGTTTCCTAAACGCCGAGCGTACAGTCAGAATCACAGGATATACAGGATCAAACGCGGACCAGTTTCTCTCTCCCCTTAGGCCTCCCCTTGCCTACTTTTGTCCATAAAAGCAATAGAAAGAGAGAAGGCTTGAATTTTCTGAACTGTTTCACCCATCCACAGCTGGAATTCCAAAGCGAAATGAAAATGCCTTTAAAATCAACCCTACATGGGAGCCTGAGAGAACAAGTTTTCCTTTGTTGTAGGGTATAGTATTATTTGCTGTAGGTTTTTGATATACATTCTAAATTAGGCCTGCAAAGGAATGCTTCATCTTTAATTCATCACTCTCAGCTGAAAGAGATTAGCAATGTCTAGCACGCACCCTTCGTATGGTGCTGACCTCATCAAGTATGGCCTGAAATTAATTAGCCTCATTCATTCCAAATGGAAAAGGATAATGGAGCTGCATTTTAGAGATGACCATCACAAATTGTATGCAGCATATTTAAAATCTCTCCCCCCTCGCTCCCCTCCCCATTTAAAAAAAACCTATGTAGATTAAAATTCTTTCCAGAACTTGCAACATGTCGGAATTATCGAGGCATTAGGAGCAGAAACCATTCTGTTTTTATTTGTGGAACTGGGAGCCACATTTTGTATGTGTGGCTGTAAAAGCAGCAAGCCTGTCTTAATGGCAGAACACCTGGAATTAATTTGATATTTCCAGGTGCTCTGGCAAACTGGTACATCAAGCACTTGATGTTTAAACATTCTTCCACTGGCTTGCTTAAATCAATATGAAAGTGGTGTCCCTTTGTCATTCATACATGCAAAGTGCTAGCACAAACTCCAGCTTGGCTTCAGAGTCCTACATCACTCATAATCTAATTAGAAATCAGAGCAGAGCTGAAGCAGCATTCTTTGTGGATTCTTGGGCAGCAAATAGGGATACTTGTCTTTTGTTTCCCTCCTCGATTGCATCGTTCACAAGCTTTCACACCACATCTCTAAAGGTGGTTAGGTGCCTCAAGATGTTGACAGGCATGAAGGACAAGATTATTTAGGTGCCTAACCCGGGTGATTTCAAATGGAATTAAGCAACTGGATGTTACTGGGCTGGGGGGGGGGGGATGGTGGTGATGTGGGGATGGGGAAGAAAAAAAAAAAAAGCGGCCAGTGCATATTAAAAGCTCTAATTTGTTTTCCTAAACTCTAGCAATGTGGGTGATGTTTTTCCAGGGTAAAGTTGCCTGCAGGGTACATTTGCTGAAGCCTCTTAATTTTTCCTGAGGTCAGCGGGTACCCAGTGTTGGGCAGCCCTGCCTCTCCTGGCCAGGCACGGTGGCCGTGTGTGCTCCGGCCGCTTCCCAAGAGACAGGGACAGTGACGAAGAACGCGGGATTTCCCAAAGGAATTTGGAAGAGGTCCATGTCTAAGACAATGCTGAGGATTGGGCCAAAATCCAGATCCAGCCCTGATTCCTTCATCCAAGTAACCCTGTGTTGACCCACGACTGCTGATGGATTGCAGCGATGCGGACCTTCCTCTCTGCTCACTGCCCTGCATCAGATCACCAGCAGGACCTGAGAGTACTGTGAGTAAGAGATACATTTTTTTCTCACACCAAATAATTCATCGCAAAACTTCAGATTTTGAAATTACAAGGTCAAAATGGCTCATATCTGCTATGCTGGGGCTTGGGGAACATTCCTGCAGTTCTTATACCCAGGAGGAAACACAGGGAAAACATTTTGTGATATGCGCTATAATCACCTCATACCCAGAAAAATGGAGAATTAATTATTTCTCTTTTAACACAAACAAACATTTGTCTTCCAAAGACTCCATTCATTAAGAACTGCCATTGAATCCAAGATTGAACCTATTGTTATTAATCCTAAATGAATTCAAGTTTGTCTACCATGAACAAAGCTGCTCGCCATCTGATAATCCAAATTTGCTCAGGAAAAAAAATGAGCAAATGTTAGAAGCAGCAGGTGAAATCATACCACAGTTATTAAGCCTTCTTTCAGGGGAAGCACAGGATAGATTAAACTGTTATGTTAGGCCATGTTGTGAGTCCACGTCAATTTTGTCTGAGATCTTATCTTAGCTCAGAACTGTTTCCTCCTAAATGAAACTAAACGTTGAAGACATGAGAAGCATATTGACCCAAAGATTCAAAACTTTGCATTCAACAGACTTCTGGTCTTTTGTCCACAGAGTATCAAGTTGTAAATCTGTGGAATATTAAATAATCATGATTATCTTCAACTTGCCTAAGTTCATTTGTCATGCTGGGACACTGGCACAGATTTTCCTTGCTGGTTTTTTTTCAGAACCAGGCACTAATTTTGCCTGCTAGCTGGTATAATTTGCCACAGACCTTATAGACTGTGGTCCTATATTAATATTAAGTCTCATGCACCAACTGTGGGCTGTAATTCTGTCTCTGGTGCTCTTAACCTCTCTTTTCCAAACACCATTGTCCAATAAAGCAGCAAACAAAAATCTTACAATCAAAACAACCGAATTATGCTGGTACTTCGATCAGCTTTTACCAGACACAGGCAGTTCTTGAGATTCAGAAATGCAGTGTAATTCACCTGGGATAAGAAATCAAATTTAAAAATGAGCTGAACAGACATTTTTGGGAATAAGTAAATTTCTAAATAAACCAGCTTTTTTGTTCCACCTTTTCTACATTAGAACAAATCAATATTGTCTGCACTTGGAGATGAGTTTTAACTGTCATAATTAAATATCATCCTGCTTCTTGCAGCACAGCCATACGAGGACTTGTACTCCTGACACAAGAGTTTCCTCAAGTAGGGAAAACTTCCTAAATTATTACAGCAATGATTTAAGCTCCACATGGTTCCATCATATTTTTAAAAACAAATCTGTACCAAAACACATGGCACGATTCATCCCTGGAGTCAGAGCACTGCAGAGATGGAATAATAGAAGAAATAATATATTTTAAATGCTTTTTAAATACAAACATAATGATGATACATTAAATGTGATCTACTCAGATGGACTTCTAATTATCTACATGCAAACCTCATGTTCATTCATCACTTCATTCTCTTCAGCTGTAGTGTTGGTTTTTGGTAGACACTGACACTGAGCCATAAGTTTGAATGGGAAGGAAAACAAGGACAGTGCAAGGCTGTATATTAGCTTAGACAAGTAGGATGTCATTGCCAGCCTGAATTTGTTGATGACACCAGGTATTAAGCAAGTAAATCTTCAGCCACTGAAGCACGAGTTTGCTGACTTTAAGTAACGACATCCAGGAGGTGATGCAGTGGATTTACAGTAGCAAGTACCTATGGACTAGTAATGACCACTTAGCCCTGACCATAAAATAACGAGTCAAAATGGAGGTTCACTTTCCCCTGAAAAGAAAGATTTTGTTTTTCCTTGTTCTAGCCTCATTTCAAATGTTCAAGAATCTGGTTTTGATCTTCTTTGAGGATGAGGAAGGACTTTTGTCTATGAATAATCGAGCTCATGGAGTCGCTTGGTGAATTCCCATTTGTACCCAGCAAAGACTATGGAGATGTTCAATGATACAAAAAGGCATCAGCTCCCAATCTGGGGGGTGAGTGTGAGGCTGGGCCTTTCTGTGGGCTGTGGTTTGTTTCCATTTGTACCAGACATCGGTGATCTGTAGTGGTTTCACCTAAATCCCTGGATATTGCAGGTCCACACACACGGTGACTTCACGTGCTGAAAACAGAAGTGTGTCCCGTAGCCATCATAGTTTTTTGTCCCAGCTAAACTATTTAGCTCCCCTTCTGCAATGTTTTCTTTCCATACATCCTAATTCTACCATCCTTTTCCCCTAATAACAACATAAAGGAGTACTCAACAGGAGTAATTACAGTAATAGTTCTTTTACTGCAAATACTAGAAGCCTGTAACCTGTAATTCACTTTTTCTGATAGTCTCTCATTCTAACACTAGACATGTTATTTTAAAATGTCTAGGACCTGAAAGCTAAATTTATAGTGATAGATAGTAGCAATGGAAACCAAGCCTCCTCCTTAGCTCAGGCTTTAGAGGCTGTGTTGTATCTCTTGGCCAATTGTTGCCTTGTTCACCTAGAAATATCATACCCACCACTCCTGCAGTGATTCAAATATCAGAGTTAAACAGAAGGAAGCAAAATACATCTGCATTTGTTTATTTTAAGGTAAGAATCTGTAAAAACTCAAGGCATACTAACATGCAATGTCTTTTTTTGAATTATTCCATGGCAAATTCTGGGGCAATTATTGCTTCTCCACAGTGAATCTGCCATATTTCTGATAACATGAGCTACCCTTCTTTTCTAGGGATGCACCATCACAAACCCATTGGAAAGTGTGGGGACCAAGCACAGGGAGATGGCTGATGCAGCTTTTTCTCTGGCCCTGGGCAGTGGGTCAGCTCTTGGTCATGGCACAAGCCACTAGAAGCCAGAGAAACATCATGGGGACTGTTTCTGTCTTGGCTGCTCCTCATCAGTGCTTTGAGCTACATGAAGCCCTGAGAACCAAGCCAACACGAGTGCACCACCAGGGATTTTCTCCTCTCATGGTCTACACGTGAAGCACAGCACAAAGTTCCACCCTTTGCCTCTGCAGGTAGGAGCTCAATCTAATTTACAGATTTAGTTTTAGTGAGAAGCAAGGCAATAATGCTAAAATAACTCACGCAAATGGTCACCCTCTTCTAGAACCAACATTGTTTTGTCATTTTCTGTCCATTTTCCGGATGAAGCAGCCAGCGTGAGGAGGGCATGCTGGCACACACCCTGCTTGATAGCTGAAAAGAACAAACTGACAAACATTTAAAATATGCTGCAGCTTACCAACATCTCAGTGAATAAAAGGTGAATGATATTTTCCACTGGTTATTCATAGATCTACATGGATATGCTGATAAACTGCCATTTAGTCCAGAGACTGGACAGAAATAAATCACCAGGTAAAATACAATATTCCTAGTGAAATCCTTTATGGAATGTGTTCTTGCCCCAAACCCTTCCTGGAATAGGCACAGTAATGCTCCCTGAGACCTGGCAGCCCTTCTAAGTGAGCATATGGTCTGCTCAGCTCTCGCAGTACTGGTGCTTGGTGAGTAAACATGCCATACTGTCAGAGCAAACAGGGGGCTCTTTAATAGCATGAAATTCTGTGCATGCTTCAAACTCCATCAGTACTCCAGAAATGGATTTCTCTTCTCTTTTGGAGTGTGCATGGTTTGCAGGAGGGGCAGGATAAAAAGTGAGAGAGTCTCCTTGGATGGTGTCTGTAACCATCTCCCACAAAGCCGGTAATGCAGCGGAAGGGTCTTGGCATGTCAGAAGTTACATTTTCTGGTGATACTACATCACCTTCTCCGTTCTTTTGAGATGTCCCCTGATGCATTATAACTCACACAGTAATTGGAAAAGAAAGAGGGACCTGAAGGTAAAAATCCCAATGTTAATCAAGGCTGGTAAAGGCCAGAACATTAGCTGCAGTAGTTGTTTTTCTGAGGGAGTCAACAAAGCCGGGCTCGTCTGCGCTAGGGAACAGATCCGGTCCTGCCTCTGTGCTCCTCACACTGGCAGAACAGTGCCCTGAAATCACTGGAGCAGGGATCGGGCCAGGAATGAGCAGCTAAGTTGCAAAGCAAATTAATTCCTGCCAAAAAAGTTCAGCTATGCTCAGAAGTATGCAAAGTGTCTGATTTGAGAAGTGTCAAGTAGCATTTGTGACCAATTATCCAAGATGAAGGGGGCAGAGCTATGTTTACATGTACTAATCTTCAGCCAAAGTTTGAAAACTCCAATTCATGGACACGCATCAAATTTCCTTTCCAGGCTTGGCATTTGCCTGTACGCACGCATGCACATTGCTCGGGGATGACAGGAAAACATGATTATGACTTGCAAATAATACGAATAAAAAAAAAGAAAAAGTGAGAAGAGCTGCCATGCAGCAGCAGTGTGGTAATTAAACCTATACTGCGATATGCAAAAAGAATCATGGACCACTGTATGAGTAAAATAGCTTTATCAGCTGTGCTGAAATATGATGTGTGGTGTCTCTGTATTGTTATTTTTCCACAACCTGTGAAGACCTGGGAAATGATCTACACAAAAGAACAAGAAATAAAAGCTGCCTCTGCCATCTTCTGTTTAATTAACATAGGTATACCAATTTAATGCAATTAATCAAGATAGGAGGGATTAAACAGTAACTCACAGTTGACAATGACAGTGTTAGCATTGCTGTGGCATAAGAAAGGCTGCAAAATGAGAGTGGTGACTGGGAACACTGTGAGGAAGAGCAAGCTGGCTGCAGTTTTGGGAGGTTTATGCAGATGTATTGAAATTTAGGGGCAGCTGATTTTCCATGTGGCCAAGTGTTTATCTGCCCCTGCCCTTTCCTTTACCCTCTCAGACCTTCCAGGGTAATCCCCAGAGTGGCAACAACTTTTAAAGTGACTCCTCTTTCCTCTAACAGATTCCTGATGCTAAAGGTCTGACCTTAAAATGAGCAGTGCATAGGGCAAGAGTGGGTACTGCAGTGAGCTTCTGGCCTTCAACCCTTCCAAATACAGCTATTTTGGTAACCAGAACAGTATATTCATGATGGGTGAGGGAACAGAGCCTTCCAGTGCAGGGCTTCTCAGCACATTAACTCTATCAGTGCTGGATGCTGCGTCCCTATGCAAGATGTCTGTGTCTTTTTAAGACCATAAATGCAGATTTGCAGAAGTCTGCAGCATTCTGTAACTTCATGGTTGTGCTTTAGTGCCTGATGCACCTAAAAACTGGACTGAATTCTGTGGATTTCCACATGGATCTGGGAAGAACTGTAATCACATGCTGCTGAGAGTAGCTCAGACTTGGATTTCTTGTTGGCAGGAGAGGCACAGACTAGTTTGCTACAATGCGACAGTCCTCATTAATGTTCTTCAAACCCTGATGTACTGGGACTGCCGCCGTTGGGTCAGAAGATGGCTGAGTTTTCCAGGCTCATTCTCTTGTCTTCAGAATGTTAAATTGGGTGATAATGAGTGGTAACTGTGTCCTTTTTTATGGTGAAGTTGACACTTGCCTTCTAGTAAACAGACACAGAGATGACCCTCCTCATTTCGCACAGGTCGCCAAACAGCCCCGGGATGGTAGGGGTTATTGGCCATTTACCAAACTCTGTTTGACTTGGGTTCATGGGTGAGAGATGAAAGGCTGTATATTGCATTACCAATCCCTGGGGCCAGCCAGTCTCCCTAAAGAAGCATTTCATTTAGCAAGGCAACTGCTGGCCCATGGGAATCGGAGACTTGGGAAAAAGAGGACACAGTTTCAATTGCAAATGTTTCCTTAGGGCAGATGTCTTAAAGCCGCACAGAAACTCACTGATTCAGTGTCACAATAGTTGCTCCAGGACACTTAATGACCAGCAGATTTTCCCCTTTAATTAATCTCCCCTTTTTCCCAACAAAACATCCGTTAGGTTACTTGTGGTGTTTCTGCCTCTGCCCTGCTGTTTTGTCCATCTCCTTGGGCAAGACCATTACAGCAGTTGTGAACTGTTACCTTTTCCAAGAGCTTCAAAACTGACACAGACGAAACAAGGAGTTCTCCTATCACGCTTAGAGGTGTTGGGCTCTTGGGAGGAGAAAAGAGTACTCCTCAAGTGTCCAAATATTTTCCTTACCCTAGAGAAAAGATGCTGACTAATTTTCTTGGCTGTAGTGGAGTGGTCATTGCTATTGCGGTAGGCCAAGTGCTGCCTTTTCACAAATGATGGATGCAGTGCTTGATGGTTACAGGAAGAAGGATATCTGGTTCAGACCAAGAATTCAACCCAGACTTGTCCTGAATTTCTAATGATCTGAAAATCAGTGCTGTTCCAAATTCATTATCACTGATTAAAATCCTCTTTCAGTTTCCTCCCTTGTTCTTTGTGATGTGAGTCATGAGACATTCAGAAGTTGCATTTGTAGTTCGATAATTTTACATCATTGTTGTATTAGTGCATCTGCCAAGCCAGCAGGTTTTTTTCTGTTTGTTTATTTATTTACCCCTCCATTTCCAGCAAGTTCTTGTTACCCAGTTCCCACTGACAACAGGGAAAGAGGCACAAGTCAGCTCAGAAAATGAACGACTAGAAGGTAAGTGAAAAGAATAGTAAATGCAGGCCATTCATGTAACAGGATCCAATTCATTTTTATGCCAGGGAGATTTTTAAATGGGACTTCTCCCAGTGGAGAGCTCACAATGCTCAAGGCCTGTTTCACTATAAAGACAATACATAATTATTCTGGGCTTATTATTATTTTTTATCACTCCTTTTCCAGTTGCAGGGAGTGAAGGCAGCGATGAGATCAGGACCCAGTTTATTACTGTGCAGGCTGTGCAGCACACGGGACTGCAGGACCCTGTGGAGGCAGGTAAATGCACCCAGGCTGAAGGTTCAGGTGACAACGTCTGAGATGGGAGAACCCATCACAGCAAAAATAGGGACTCCAATCCTGGGATCCTACTGCTTGTTGCTTTCAGCATCTTTTTTTTTCATGCTTATTCTGAATCACTGAAATGATGAATTGAAAAAATGCCATGTCATTTGAAGCACTCTTTATTGTATTTATAGGAAACAGATCATCTGTTCTCTCAGGATAGTGGAAACTCAGTATGATGAACTCATCAGGAAAAAATGTAGTTTGGGTGTGACAGAGAAACTTGTGTTTTTTACCACAGTGCCATCTTAATTTCTGGTTTTGCTATGACAGACTCAGGGATACTGAACCATCCTGGTTCCTGCTTTCAGGCTGGGGTCACAAGCTGGACTTGGAAGAAGAAACTTCCATGCAGAGATGTGACTACAGTGTGAATACTGTGCCAGGGTAAGAGAAATTTTGTTTAATTCAGGGTTTATACAATGTATAAAGTCCATACAAAGTCTGTTGTTCATCCCAGCCTAGTGAAACTGCATTTGACCACTACCACAGCAACACCTGCTCTATTTATATATTAAAATGATTTTGCCAAGTGAGCCCTCTAGGACTTAGCATTTCATTCATAAAGGATTTTATAACACATGTCCAGTTGTGCTCTTTCTCTACTTCCTGATGATTTGGGTGATTTTCTTTAGCCAATTTATATTTTAATTAGTTGTAACACTTCTTTGCTTTCTAATTTTAACAACTGAGACTTAAAAAAAAAAAAAGCTAAAAAATAACTCTCAAAGTCTGAATGGATACTCATTATAATTTTCTCTTCAGTACTTGCAGGACCTAGGTTATCTTAGGTGACATTTTCATGTTGACTGCTCTGTGTTAGTTCTGCTCAGACAGAAGGTAGTGACAATGGATCGTGTGTTAGAGGTTTCTCTGCAGATGAAACCTACAGAGTGTCCTAAAGTCCAGCATCTACTCAATACCAGCAACTTCCACATCCCTCTGTGCTCCTACCATTGCTTTGAACCAATTTATTTATTCATTTAGGCTTTAAGTACTCAGATGCATTCCTTCTTGCTGCAACAGCAGGGATACAGGAAGGGGTGTTTGAAACCACGCAGTCATTTCCACCCTGGATTTCATGAGGAGTTATTCTTGTCTCAGAGATGACGCATTCAAATATCCTCCTATGGATTCCAGGTGAGTTAGTCACATTTAGATGCTTCCAAGTAATACAGAGAAAGGTGCTGAGAAAATGATGAGTCTCTGCCTCGTCACAAAAAAAAAAAAAAAAAAAAAAAAAAAAGCTTAGAAAAAGTAGATCTGAGCAAATTAAATGTACTAGCCCTCAAAATGTTCTAAGAAGACCTGGGACCAAAGGGCTTTTACCTTAAAAACAGTAGGGAGGCGCAGTATTTACTTTACTGACTGACCCATCAGCTGCTCTCTGTCCCCAGAAACAGTTCAGGAAATAACTGGAAGTATCTGAAGACATAAAAAGGATAATTAAGTTTCATTGTGGAAATAAGAGGGTAATCTGTCCAGACAAATCTAGGACCCAGTACTGAAAGCTGTAGTATCTGAATATAAAAAATGAGTAATTTTGAATAAAGATGTCTATCAGGACTGTAAATTCAGAGAGTAAAAAAGTATCTTTGCTTAATAGACCATCTCTCTCTCCATCTCCCTCTAACTCATTTTCTTATTCTCTTTCTTCCTTTTGTGTTATTGCAAAAATGCGTGCGAAATCTGATATTGAGAATGCTTTAGCTTCATTTCAATCTTCTATTCTCAAAAGGTTTTGTTCCACTGGGAAGGTTCCCCCTGTGAGATAACCTCAGCCATGACTGCATGAGGCTTGTGGGGTGACTTATTTGCAGAGGAACAGCTTTATTTTGAGGTGGCTCTGAGGCAGCCAGGTCCCCACTCTTCTGAGGCTCTTAAAGATGTTTGTGAGCTGGCATGAGAAATCACCTGGGACTCAGAGCACACCACAAGTGCTTAGGACAGTGTTTTCTCTGCACCTTTTTTTGCTGAGCAGAATTGCAGCACTATAAACAAATGTGAGTTTTGCCTCATTCTTAGATCCTGTGAGTTATGAAAGCCCCCTCCAGAAGTAATGAATGTATAGATCATTTTGACCAGATCATAATCTATTAGTAAATAATGCTCTCTGAAAGTGTATAGGTGAAATAAAGAACTTCTTGCTACTATTGCTGTATTGGTATCAAGGATTACTGAGGAGGCCAGCATGATCCTGAGGCTTTGTGCTGCTGACATTTAAATACAATGCAGAATTAACTACAGGGTTGGGTTAGCAAATTCCTTTCTGGATTAGGATATTCAGGATTTACACTGCTGGAAACAGAACCCAAAACTATACAAGGCTTACCTGTGCCTTGGCTGCATCACCAACACCAACTTCAGCTCACTGACACCCTCACTCATATTTACAGAATTTTTCCATTAGATTCCTAATTTTGGTGGTGATGTTAATTAGCAAATCACACAATACTTTTCAGAATGAGTAGAGTCTGATAGAGCAAAACCCTATAAGACCTATGACTTTTCTTCACTCTCCCTGGAGGAAGCCCAAGGATACCAGACTAAGGCCTAAGGCCAATTTTCAGCACAGTCTATAGGCCATGGGAAAGTTAGGTTTAAAGAAGATGTCACTTTAGGGACATCTGTGTGACACATGCTGCAGTGTCCAGACATTGGAGACTATGTTTTTGCTCTAAATCTAGAGAGGAAGTCACTAGGAAAAAAAAAGGGAAAGAAGCACAGGGGAATAAAAGTACTTTTGAAAGAGAAGAAATCTACATTTCAATGAAAATCCTTTCAAGGCATTTCAAATAAGAGTCTGAGAGAAATAATTACAAAGTTTGGAGAGAAAGAACGTTAGCTTTGATATCTTTTTCTTCTATGAAGCAATTAAAATAAGCAATTTTTCAAATACTAAGCAGAAAATTACTAATGGCTGAACCCAAAAGCTTTCATTTCCTTCTTGGGGCCTTTATTCTTCTAAAAAAAGACCAAAAAAATGTGAAGGTGGTTTTCCAGATAGATTAATGCTTAAAGCAGTCGCTAGTTGGATGTCATAAAAACTACAGCAGCATAGAATAGCTGAGATTAAGGGCTAGATTTAAATCATGCAACAGTCCAGTTAATATCAATGTCTAATTAAGAAATGCATAAGAAGTCTGTAATGTTGATTTGATGGAGAAAAACTCTAATAGGGTTTCTTTTGGAATTTTCCATTTCAATTGCTGTGTAGACTTTTAATGGATGTCCTATCCAGTCTTTGGTATTAGCAGAAATCACCCTCAAATTAAAACCAAGGCCTAAAATGCAACACAGGTAGACAAATTAGCTGGTCAGGGAAGCAGCCTGGGTAGAATGATAATGTGAGCTGAAGCTGAAATTTTAGTACAAATAAAAGAGAACAAACGTCTCAAATCTGGTGTGGAAACCCTCTCTGCTTCTTGTTTGAAACAATCTAAAACCCTGTAATTTGAAACAATGTGATGTTAACCCATTTCCCCACCTCCCTAAGATGGCAGAAATCCCTGACAATTCATACTTAGACACCTAGACCACTAAGCATTATTAATTAGTCTTTTTTATTTAAAAGACTTTCCATAGTTATGCATATTAGTAGTGTGTAGAGGTGGGTTCTTCTCTGCTCACGATGGGATTTAGAGCACACAGGTCCCTGTCATCATCAGCGAGAACCATTAATCTGCCACTCTTCTTTGGGTAACTAAATCTCTTAAACCTCTGGAGCAAAACTAAGCCTGTAACATCTTCTGTGTCCCATGGATCAACCAAGATGTTTGGTCTCTAGATATGAAAGGGAAACTGGGTTTGTGTGTGTCACTAATGCCCTGAATTTGCTAAAAGAGCAGCAGTGTAACTCTTACTATGCACAAATCCACTTAGCAAAGAGGGGGAAAGCATGGTGCTGGGTTAAAGCAGCGGGGTATTTGTTATCAACACTTTGTTGTTGACCCGACAAATCCAGAGGGAATGATCTCAAGAATCCAGGAAGACGGCACACTCAGAATAACCCCTCTGACCAATGCATGCTGGGAAGTATAAAGTTCATTAGAACACATTAAAATATAATACGTCAGCCATGGCAAAGCAAGGCACATGATTCCATCTGTCCACTTGTCTCTTTCAGTACTAAATCCATCCAGAGACCTTTCAGAATTCTATCATTAAGTCTTGTCACTTCCACAGAGAGTGGAAAAGACTGGAGGTGAAAATTAGAGCAACAGTGAAATTTTGGTGTTTCTAAGCCACTTTTATTTTTGGGTCATTGCCTGAAATGTCATGGTCCAAATTCAGGCCTGACATTGCTCTGTTGATCCATGAGGCACAAATACGTCATATTAAAGAGTGATACCATGGCCCTGGGAGATGCTCCAAGGATTTTTCTCCTTGAAAGAGATGGGGACAAGGGCATTCCCAGTGAGGCATCTGCCTTCTCAACGGTACAGAAGGTCGAATGTGAGGGCATTCAGGCTGTTGGAGGAGTCTGGGTTTTTTTTCCCTGCTCTTGCCTGTAAGACTGGGAGGTGCCATGGGTTGGGATGATGCTAATATGATTATTATATGATTTATTATATTATTATATGATGATATTATTATTATTATATGATGCTAGAGGATTGTTCAGGTGGAGCTCTAATAGGGTGCTTTCTCTGCAGCCTTTATTAGATTTATGCAATATTTAGGGAAAAACCAAGAATATGAAGCAGGCTGTCTTTTGCAAACACATGCAACAGAAAAAAACCCAAACCTTAACTTGCCCAACACACTTGAGAGCCACAAATTCTGTTACAGTTTTGCTAAATGAGAGGAATATTTCTCCTCTTTTCCATAAAACCATCCTTTTGGACATTACTGCAGTCATGACCTTACTGCAGTTCCTGGATTTCTTCTGAAAAGATTAAAATGAACTAATACACCAGTGATCTCATCACAGCGTAAAGGACATCTTACACAGGGGGAAAAAACTAATCAGGAGAACTTCAGTGCTGCATTTGTAGTAGCAGTAGAAAAAGCACTGTAACACCACTGTGGAAAAACAAGCTAAAGGTACAATGCCAGAGAGGCATTTTTCCATCTTATGACCCATTTGGATTTGTTCTACCTGATCCTGCCTGTCACACCTGTCATCCTCTTAGCTGTCTCCACATCTATCATCTTTCCTTTTTTCCTGCCTTCATCTACAATTTCCCTTGTCTCTCCTGTGCCCTTCCTGCCTGTTTTAATATTCCTGGTAACTTTGAATTGTACGCACTATTCTCAACTACGTCCAAAATGCATTTTGCAGAGTACGTATTTACAATCACCTTGCACAAAAATATTCACACACGCTTCATCTGTAGTTTATGTTATTCTGGATTAAGAACACCTTTTCCACGTTTTTATACAGTTCTCAGACCACGGGGTCATGGATGATGACAGCTCTCATCTACTTTGGAGCTGTTGTATCTTCTAAGAGAAATCAGAAAGATGAGTAGAGGGAGATGCTTTGCTTTCTTTGGTAAGAGAATCTATAAATTAATATTTATGTAAGTGAGACTTTCACCACACTTTTCATGTTGTATCACATTTTGAGGTTGGAAACTGGAATAGCTTGGGACTGGGTGATTAAGGTCTTTTTCAACCCAAGCCTTTCTATGATTCTATCATCTTCAGGACATGATGAATACAGTGTTAATAATGCAATCTTATCTGTTGTGCCCACAGGTGCTCCTCAGCTCTGCCTTGAGGTGACACCGTTAAGCAAGAGGTGACAAACCGGTTTCCTTTCTCAAGCCGAATGTCACGTAACTGCCCAGGGGCCCGTTTTGGTGGGGGTTGCACCCTGACTTTTCGAGGAGTGATGTGCTGCTGTGGCCCCTTCCCACCCTGCACCCCTGGCAGGAGGAGACGAAATTGCTCATTTACAGCTGTGACATTTCTCAGGCAGGAAGAAAGGCAGAAGGCTGTAGGGGGGGATCAGAGTAGCCACTTTTAGACACTGACAAAGAAACCTCCAGAACCCATCCAGTGGAGATGACCTCCTAGTGGTAGACCATGTTGGTACAAAGGATGGTGGTACCTTTCTATCCACCCAACAAGACTTGCTACTCCTAAATGGGGAAGCAAATACAACCAACCCCAAATACTCTGCAGTTGATAGACCTGCTTCAGTGAAGAGAGCCCTGATCAGTGATGGAGTGTTGTAGGATATGTGCTGCAGCATTAGGAAGGTCCAAAAAGCCCAAGGAGCGGTGCAAAGCATCTGTTACCAACAAGAGAATAGCATGTGAAAAGCTGTTGTAATTCCTGTCCCCAGTAGCCTAACTGGAAACATAGACTTCCCAGGACAGAGAGGATTTGGAAAACTCAGGATCTTCAGTGAGATCTCTCCCCAAGCCCTGCAGATTTACCAGGTCAGCTCAGTCCAGGCCAAAGTTGCCGGGAAAGGTCCTCGGCTCTACTCCAAGTTCATTGCTCTATTGATTGGGAAGAGGTATTTATTGTAGATCAGGATCTTGAGCCAAGAAAGCTGAAGCTGCACGGACTAAATGGTCTATTCCCAGCCCACAGATAAAACAAATGGCCAGTTTTAGCCTAATCATCACTTCTGCTGGAGGAAAGAGAAACTCTTTGAGGTAAGTTCCCTTGGATATAATTCTTTCTTTCTAGGTTAAAGAAGGGCCACAGCTAGTACATATCCTGAGTCATAATGTGGATTTGCACCTTTCCTGTTAAATATAGCTGGTTTATGTCCAAAGGATCCCTTCTTTCCCTAATGCTCACTCATATTGTTACAACTCCTACATTAGTTGCAGGTGTGAAATGCCAACTGATCTACACTTCTAGTGCTGTCAGCAGGGGAGTAATGTGTGTCAAAGGCCTGCTTCTCAGAGGGGAGGTCACACAGATCTCCATTTGCACATCTGCTGTGCTAAACACAAAACTCTGGAGGTTTGAAAAGCTCCAATATGCACAAAATGGGAAGTGATCACTACGGAAGGAACTTGGAATGTGCCTGTCATTTAGTAGGCAGGACACAGAATTTTCCCTCTGTACAAAATACTTCCTCTATTACAACAGGCAATCTTTTACTTTAAAGTTCTATATTAATAAGGAAAAAACTACATTTCTCTGCATTCCACGAGAAGACAGGATACCAAGAGGTTAAAAAAGAACCTCACACATTAAGCAGCTTCAGAAAGATTCTAATGTTCAGCATGTCCCTGCTTGGAGTGTGCAGATACAAAGAGCAGGAAAGTGCCTGATCAGAGCTCCTGGAGGGACTGTGCTGCTGGAGCCTGCCTTACACAGAGGCATCCTGGTTTGGTTCTGAAGGCTTCCAGAGGAGCTTTCAAATGTTTCTATTCCCTGCTGTTAGTGGATTTTTTTCATACCTTGGAATAAGTCTTCCGATGGTAATGTGTTTGCAGTTGATGCCTAGATAATAGTTCTTGCTCAGGGGACCTCTAAAACACAGTATTTTATGCTTTCTACATTTTATTTGAGATCAAAGACTCCTCCTATATATACATATATGCCTAATTCTTTCTTGATTTCTGCTAGAATCCAATATATCCCCCAGTATCTGCCATAAGGATGCTCACAGGTAATCTATACAGAGTACTTTTTGCTCTTCATGCGTTTGGCCTTTTAATGTCATGTTTATGACATCATGATGCCGCTTAGTCTGCGCTTACAGGACATTTTAAACACATATATCCAAGCATCCAAGCATCATTCACCACTATGCACTGTATTTTTCCTCCCCCAGTTGACTATTTCCAAATTTTTTTGGAGGGTAGTGAAAGCAACATTGATCCTTATATCCAAAATGAGGAAACAGGGACATGGTCATCAGCTGTATGCTTTGTTACATGAAATTTAGACCTTGCACCCTCACAGTAACTTAGCTGGAATTAAAGAAAAGTGATTTCCCCAAAGCATACTGGGGAGAGCTGAGCACATAGGACAGAGCATGTTTCATGAACACCTGAAATTCCAACCCTGAGTGTCTGCTGCTTGTAATGGACATCTCCTTAAGGAATCTGTTGAAAATAATTTTCAACAGAATCAGAAGAGATTCAATTTTAATACTGAGGAAGAGGATCGCTTGCTTTTTAAAGAAAAGTTTAATTCTGGAAAAGACTCTGTGTTGGTAAGTTAAAAGAACTGTGCTGTAGAAGACAGAGTTGTTGGTTGGCTCTTCATGGGAGTGTCTGTTGAATTCAGAGGTGGCCTTTCCCCTGAAATTTACACCAGAAATTCAGAAATTTCATCTTTGATCAGAACAACTTCATTACCTTCCTGACTAATAGGAATGACATTTGTTTCCCTGGGCTGTACAGTATAGACATAATAGACTCATGAAAAGAAATGGAGAAAGGGATACTGATTTTCTTGGAATGAAATTCAGAAAGTTTGGCCTAGAAAAACATTTGAGTATAATATCCTGAAAGTTTAAAGAAACATTTTCAAAAAAATATTTTCCAGGAGCATGCCTGTTAGTTTTATCATCATTTTTGCCATGTATAATTATGAGAAAAACAGACAACTCATAAGATTTTTTTGTTTCTGTTGAGAATTGCCTCTTCCAAGATAATTCTGTACGCTATTACTTTAGCCCACTGGGTATCATGTAGGGAAGGTGTAAGATTATGCACATGAATATTTCTGTCTACCACTTATGCGTGCTGAGACAATATCAACTTATACTTTCTCCTGTCATTGGTCCTTATTCCATAGAGGATATTCTTAATTACCAGCAAGACAATTTGGTAATATCATGTAAAGTGTAACAGCATAATTTCTGTGATGATTTACACCTGCTAAGGATCTGAATACTGAATTTTAAAACATATTTTAAGTTCAGAAGACAGAGTATTTTTTATACAAGGCACTATTTCTATTTTTAATAGAAATACTCTCATTTATTTAATTTATTGTCGCAGTTCTTCTAAATGAAATGGAGCTTTTGAACATGAAGACACCATTTTTACACATTTTCACTGCCCTGAAAAATTTAGAACACACTTCTGTACTGGATTAAATCAACTCGAGTCTAAATTCCTAAACACTATTTTTGACAACTGTGCATGAGGGACGTGCCTGTACAGGGATTCTAAAGAATAAAAAACCTAAAAATATCTTAGTTGCGAAGAAAATTCCCTGTATTCCTTCTTACACTTTGTAATAGTGGTTATATATATATATCTTTTTAACCCTCACAGGTTTATCCCTAATTCTGTTGAAAATGATTGAAATGATTCCATTGACTTTAACAAACTCTGCTTCCTACTGGATTAAAGGCGGTATTTGTGCATTAGATTTGCTGGTGATGTCCCACTAATGAAACAGGTAATTTTATAAACATGTCAGGGAGGGTAAGTGCCCAATAAAAAGATGTCAGATAGAGATCCACAAATTACAGTCTATTTGTAATGGAAATAAAACCAGGAATTCTTACCATGAGTCATGAATTTCTTTATAATTGCTTCCACATTTGGGACAACATTCTCCTAAGTTGTCTACAGAAACCCTGCCATTCTTTGTGCTTTTGATGGCAGTTATGATCACAACAACACATCTCATTTCTGATAAAAATTACTTACTTTGGGAAGGATTGTTTTTTTGTCAAATTGCTTTTCTGAGTCTTAATTTTATCTCCAACTATTTTCTTATCCTCCTCCTCATTTTCTATTTCTAATATAAAAACAGAAGTCCTTATCAATTTAGAAGAGCAATAAAACTAAAGAAAATTCTGGCAGAACTGTAAAGCATGGTCTATTTTAAAGTTCCAACTCAGATAATAAGACTCTGCTTGTGCTGCACCTCACTCATGGATTCAGTTTTCCATAGTGCATTCAGTGTTGTAATAATGCAAATCAAATACAATTTTAATAACTCCTTCCATTAATGTTTTAAGACTGCAACACTTATGAGCATGATTCTAATTGCATGATTTTGCTACAGGCAAGTTTTATAGATCTGCTTGATCTTTGGATATTTGCACCGTTTGGATTATTTTAAATAATTAATTTTTGGAAGCATTTCAGTCTCAGTAACAACAGTTGGGTTTGATAGTGGTTGTCTTGTCAGTAATTGTATGTATCTGCTTCCATGCAAGGATAAACTAGATAAATTTAGTACTCTTTGGAAGGAGATGGCTGAGGTTTATATCATGGCAAATGTCACGAAGAATGTTCTTAGGACGTGAATATTTATAGACTATGTTAATACAAGGAGCAAAAGAGGTTTAAAGTGAACAAAATTTTTCATGCAGCACAATTAGTTAATTAAATTGCAGGAATTTCTGCCAAAAGAATACGAAAAATATTATCAACTTAAAACATTACATACCAGTAAACATTCTTGTTTTATGCAACTTCCATTGCCAGTCTCTAATGCACTGAGTGATAGGAATGGGGAAAATACCTCATGAGAAGAATTAATTTGACTTCTGACATTTTTCTGTATATCTGCTGGGGGTTTCTGCCACAGGGGTCATAGAATCATGGAATCATTAAGGTTGGAAAAGACCTCTAAGATCATCAAGTTCAACCATTAACCCAGCACTGCCAGGTCCACCACTAAACCATGTTCCTGAGAACCACATCCACACGTTTTTTGAACACCTCCAGGGATAATGACTGCACTGCTTCTCTGAACAGCCTGTTCAAATGCTAGATCACCCTCTCAGTGATGAAATTTTCCCTAATATCCAACATAAACCTCCCCTGGTGCAACTTGAGGTCTCTTCTTCTTGTTCTGTCACTTGTTACCTGGGAGAAGAGACCAGCCCATACCTGGCTACAACCTCCTGTCAGAGAGCTGTAGAGAGTGATAAGGTCCTCCCTGAGCCTCCTTTTCTCCAGGCTGAACACCCCAGGTTCCCTCAGCTGCTCCTCAGAGGAGATGGTGAGGGGCTTGCAGGATCTCTGGTGTAACCCAGCTGCTGATTTTAGGCAAGGTAAACAGTTGTTTGAAAGCTTGCTCCTCTCTCCAGAAACCTGTGTAAAACCTCAGGCTTTCCTGTCATTGTGCAAAGTGGGATGAAGAAAATGACAGGTCGTGGGCAGAAGGTAAGAGGGCAGCAAAAGTCACAAAGAAAGCATTTGCTGAGTGGCTGGTGAGAGCCCTTACCTTGACACTGTCCCCAGGGTTTCTCTCTAGTGGCAGGCTCTTGGCTCTCCTCCTTGTACCTGCCTGTTCCTCTTGAGCATCACTTGAGATCTACAGTAGAAGGTTCCCTCCTTCAAGATGAAAAGAAACACCAACGAAATCTTGCCCACTCTTGATTCCACATTTCTTCTGTAGAGAATTTACTCCAAATTTCGCTCGTGACAAATGCTTACACAAGGCTTGGACAAACAAGCATTAAAAGTAGCAGTGGGAATTTTCTTTGGGGGTTAAAGAATAACTATGAACCAAAATTTGCTAACTGTATGCTGAGAGGTGATTTATTGCCTGCAAAAATAGCATGTTCTTCAGTGAGTATGGCTTTACCCCTGCCAATGGTGAAGGTTTTCCTGTCTATTTGGTGAATTCTGTGTTTGGCATGACAGAAAAGAAGAACATCTCATCTGAGTGCATTTTCCTTGCAAGAAAAAGTTCTAACAGTCTTTCTAGAGAGTTTACACACTGACAAAGAAATAGTGCACAAGTTGTGCAAAACATATGATTAACCTTTTCTTCAACAGAAAAACTTTTAATCAATTCTACTTGAGAGGAATGGAAGGGGCCATAGGCTTAATGACCTTTGAGAAATATAAGTTTTTCATGACTGGATAATCAGAAGTATGGATAATTTCAGCAGTATTTGAGAATTTCAGTGCTGGATCAACTCAGCATGAAATTCTCAATTATTCTTTCCCAGAAGTCATCCCCAACATACACTGAATTGATGATAAAAGTGAATTATGTCTAGAGTTTTCCATGAAAACTCTGTGCTGGGAAATGCCAAACAAGCAAAAAGGTCGGGATTGAATAAAACAGTTTACATGAAGCATCTCAGCTAAGAAAAAGATGTTAAAGATTTTTCAGAATAATTGCAATTGTCCCAATACATATTGTTCTAAAAGTGAACATATATTTGCTTTGAAAAATATTTTGATTTTAATTTTTAATTTGTAAGTGAAAGTAAAAAATTGAAATATTTTGAAACTACTGAAGCAAATGGCTCAGTTAGATTTTTCACTCTTTAGCAGCTTATTGGTTAGCCACAGAATTAGCTGAAAAAAAAAAGGAATCTTGAAAACTCCCAAAGGACAGAAAAAGCACTTCCCTGTCAGGTATAAAATGAGAGAAAATTATAATGACATTTTCATTTAGCACAGAGATTTACTAAAACACCCACATTTTCACAGAAGTTGCAAAGACTTGAACTCGGACACACTTTTGGCTTCTCCCCAGGTGTGATGCTTAATGATAGCGTTTTTACTAGACCTGGTCACCCAAACTCTCAGATAAAGAGCTGGAGGCATTCCAGCCTCTACAGGAGTAATAATCTCTGTTTCACACGGCACGAGAAGGAGGGCAGGAAGCACAAGCAGGAAATTTCAGTTTTAGTCCAAACTAATGTGTTTAAACAGAAAATTAGAATTCTCAAATAAAATAGAAGTGAGCTATCCAAGGACAAAGAGCCCCAGATGCCATGAAGGGTTAAGCTTTGTAGGGGAGAGAGGGAAGGCCTGTGTAGCTTCACTGTGCTAATGGTGTGGGTAAAGAACGTTCTGAGATGCCTGCTCAATTTGTCAGGATTTTATCTTCTGAACTATTACCTTCAGCTTTCTCCACAACACCCTTCTCAGCCCTTTTATCTGCGAGCTATCTTCAAGTTAACTGTCTGCCTATTGCCTTGGCTGAACCACACTAATAGTCAGCTAATTACACATGAACGCTCTAATTTGCTTTGTCTTCCTCGAAAAACCCCACGCATGTGCAGGCACGCACGCGAGTGCACTTCTGCTCTTGCCATGGAGTTGCACCAGCTGAACCAGGATAAAATTTGTGTCATTTGTTTTCTGCCCCCTCTGATGCTTCCCCCCACCAGGCCACCACCAACGCTTGTCATTCCTGATTTGCAACATCACCTGTTGCTCCAACACCAGGCTCCTGTAGAGCAGAAACTGGAGCAAAGAAGAGAAATACGTGTTTGTCATTGAACTGAGCTGAGAAGAAGGAAGAGGAGAATGATAAGATCATAGCCTGCAGCACTTTGTTTATGAGAACATCCTTCCAGTGATATATGTCTGCACCAGGTGAAAGTATTGTGTCACCTCTAACATATTTTAAATGCCAGGGCTGTCATGCAAGAAGACAATGATGAACAAGTTTAAACAGAATATGGTTTTGTAGCCATGTACAGAGTTACCCTTTGAAGGCTTGCACTGGTAGTGCTTCTTAGCAAAATGTTTCCAAGCTCAGTTTTATTCCCCTACAGAACCCCTCTCACACAGAATTTAAACTAAATGGAGACATTTCTGTTGCAGGCAAACTGATGGGGTTATACATAAAGCAGTACATTTCCTCAGGCACGATTTTCAGGCCATTTCACATGTCCTCCCTGCCGTATTATCCAAGTTTGTCATAACTTCTTGGATAGGAACCCCGCTCCACTCAGCAAATAGGCAAAGAAAGGTCTGTCTACACTGTGTTCTGAGGACTGACCCCAGGGCACTGCATGGCAGAGGTTTACTCAGACTAGCCCTAGCATGCTCCTGTAGACTGAATTCCGTTAGCTGCTGGAGCTCCCAGACCACATCACCTGCTTTAATTCCACACGAAAGAATTCCGTTTGCATGCTGCCAGGCTGCCTGGCCTGGTGGGACAGGGTAAGCAGGGTCATTTGGACGATTCTCTTCAAAAGTGCACTCCTGGGCCAAAGTGAAAGGCTAATGCAGAGGCACCTTTCCTCACCAGGCAGATATGCCCAGAGCTATCATCACATGGCAGTTTTCTTCCCAGATATTTATCTGGAGCTCAACTGCACGAACACCATCCCTGTGTTAGAGCACTGTTGCACAACATCACTCATTTGCTCAGACTGACAGCTCAAATTGAGCCTTGGGAAAGCCAACATCCAACACATGATACTGAATATGGGCACAACCATATCCGCCTTGGATTCAGGTGAAAGAGCTTTAGCCATATGTGTCACAGGGGGATGAAGGCAACCGTGACACCGTGGAGTTGTAGGTCCTTGAGGAAGACTAAGGTCAGAGCCACTCCATGACCCATCCAGGACAGCATTAATAACACTTTACAGAGAGAGAGGAAAAAAGCCTGAAAAAACCTTCAAGGAGGTAGAATTTCTTAAGCACTTATTAAGGTCCTGTGTGGGCTTGTGTAATGCATTCAACATCTGTCCCTCAGTTTCCCTTTCTGTAAAATGGACATACCTTGTTTTCCTCACAAGGTTATTAAAAGGATTTTCCAATTAAGGTTTGTCATAAATGAAAGTGTCTTGCAAACAGTATTTAATCACCTGGCTAAAAATGGTCTCCAACTTTTTTGGGCAGAATATGAGTTTTTATAGGGAGTAGTCACAGTGTCCAGCTTAACAGAAGGCTGTGGAATCACATGCTGCATCTTTAAGACAGAGTTTACTTCTGAATCAGTAAATGTACTAGACAAAGCAGCCATTATTTATGCATTCCTGCATACATGGCAAGGTGAAAATAATAGAATAAACATCATATACTTCATTATGATATCGGTTTACACTTCCAGGGTACACAAAAAGAGGCCATTTCATCAAGCTAATTGCCTGAAAGTAAAAGAGAGAGAACTTTAGCTATTAGTCTATTATGGGGCTTTTTTCTTAATCACAAATAGGGGCCGTGTGTCCCCAGGGGGATGTGTATTCTAATTTACAATTGAACTACAGATCAGAGCAATCAATCTTGTGCAGCACTTTTACAGTGTAATTGCTGCAACATAACAAATAAAAAAAAAAAAAAAGCATCCTAAGTCGAGTTTCAGCTTGAGGTGGAGATATTTACCAGGCATTGGTTCGGGGTGGGAGGGAGGCAGAGAGAGGAGAGAGGCACCAAATCCATGAATATGCAATGAGGGCTCATTAGTGCCCCAGTGTTGCCATGACGAATGGCATTATCCCCAGACTGGTGCAGCCTAAACATGAATTTTATAACGACCCATTTATCATGACTTGTCATGGGTTTCTTTACTGTACTTTTTACTGACTCTCTCACCCTCCACCATCAGCACCTCAGAATCCCTTCCTTTTGTTCTTTCCTCTTATTCCATCTTAGTTTGTGGTAACGATTCTCAGGCAATAAGGAGAGGAGGGCTGCAAACGTTGGTGTTCAAGAGTTTAGAGCTTCCCAAGCTGAAGACCCACCGCCAAATGTGTTGGTGGTCTTCAGTCCACTTACCAGTGGATAAGTGTCCTCATTGTCACAAGTATCTGCAATCTTGTCAGTTGACTCAGCAGAAAGGTCTCGGATTGACCGAGCATCCAGACAACTATCTTTTCGCTCTGGCAGATGTGATGGATGAATCTGTTTTGTTGACCTAGGCCCGTCTAAAAGTGCTCTTCCTCAGCCCACTCCAGCTATGTGCACAGTGTAACAATCCACCCCTCATCTTCACATTGAAAATGGTACAAAATCAGATAAATAAACAAAAGCTGCTTTCTCCCCAGTTTCACTTAAACAAAAAAAAACTGTAGTAGGTGTAAAACCTAAGTGATAGGGAAGGCATTTACCTTCCAGGAGCAAGCAATATTAGTCACTCTACAGGAAAACAAAATTACTGTGAAGTAATTAGTGTCTGGCTTCAGCTCATTTTTGGTCACTGCACGTTGTCTGTTTTACTGCTGTCCTTTTGGCCTACCCGATCCCACATTTAATATACCACTGCTTATAAAGAAATCCCTGTGGCTCAGAACGCTGAATTGCCACTGCTGGGCTAGGGCCTGCTCTCTACTATATAGAGGCTTTCATTTCCCAAGTTATGAATCTGACATCTCATGGTCAAATCCATGCCAGTTTATTTCTGAGAAGTCTGTCCTCATTATTTACCCCAAATAGTTTCACTGTCAGTCTGTCTTTTTTTTTTTCCACTGTGAAGTGGCTGGAGTATCTGAAAGTATCAAGCCTCTCTTTGTTGGATTTTACACTTTTGCTATTACAAGAATTTGTCTTTAGGGATAGAAAAATCAAGCAACTTATTTCCAGCTATTACTTGGATAGGACTTCATGTTCTTAAACAAGTTGTGAGCTTCCATGATCTCTGAAAACAACTCTCCCGAGGTCTTACATCAGGGTAGTCCTACAGTTCTTTCATTACTCTACTGGATGTTTGAAAATATTAAAAGGCATCTAACATCCCAGGCCAGCAATTTATAGACTCAAAGTCTGGCGCTGTAGCCCTCAAAGCCTCTATTTCTTCCACAAAATCAGCACTTTGCTATTATTGTCGCCAAGACAGGCACGTGTTTCACTAGGAGTAGTTTGTCAAAGCAACAGTCCATTATCCCAAGATTCATCACAGGTTCCCACTCTGGTACACTGTGGAAGAGAGCCTGGATGTCAGCAAGGGAGGAGAAAGGAAAACTTCCTCTCAGAAAGGTGCATTTGGGAAATGACACACCTTGATTAATCAGGGCATAGCTGATTAGGCCAGCAAATGCTTGCCATTTTTTTTCCTTTTTCAAACCCATCTGTGTTCCTTTGGAGAATATAGATATATAAAGATATATGTATGTGCAGTTTTTTAAAGCCCCAGACAGCATCTTGCACAAGTCCCTGACCTTTGATGGAGAACTCCAACTCCCACTACAATACAAACAATATTCTGTTAATTATCGGGAGACAAAAGAAGAATAGAAATTGCTCTTAAAGAAGCAAACCAGAAATGACATATAATACTGCAGAAAATGTCCGCTGTCTTCACAAGGACTCAGGACACAGCAAATATTATCATTATTCCTGAGAATAAATGCTTGCCCTATGACCCAGGTGATCTGATCATCTATTGAGTGGAGAGAATGGAGAGCTGTCACAAAAAATGTGGTTTAATTAAATTATTTTAATTTAGCTCCTATTAGGAGTACTAAAACTGACTGTACTCAGTCTAAGAGATCAGATTGATACATCTGATTGCCAGACCATTATCTGTAGTTTATGTGATGGAATAAGCAGATTCTTGTTCGAGTTGCTTGCAGTAACTCACAGCTCCTATCTATGGAGCTTATTCCATTATCTTATACCAATACTTGCAGCTCCCTTTGGGAAACAGGCTCATCTTTCTTCCACTCACCTCGTCAAGCAGATAGACATGGAAACAAGGACTATTAAGGGCCAGCCAAGGCACATGACACTGAGCTCTGTGTCACTTTAGCACCCAGAACCACTGGAATCACAGAATCACATCAGAGTTTTCTAGGTTGAGATCAACAGCCATATGGAGGGCAGCTGCCCAGGAAAGGAAAATGTTCACTATTCCTCAGTCAACCCACAAATGGCAACCATTAAAATAAAATAATTGCAGTCTTTAAAATATTAAGTCCTTGGTTCTAAGCCGAGAGGACTCTAATGATAGGAAACACACAAATTTCGGGAGGAGAAAGGTGACTTTCATTGTCAGATGAATCCAGCTTCCAATAAAAATATCAGATTGTTTCATAGAGAAATTAAGAAATATAAGCGACATTTTCAAGTGGAAGAAAAATCTACAAGGTGGGACTAGCTGTTTATCCTGAATTTAGGGTAATTTTCATGACTGAGTGCTGTAGGGTCAGAAATAGGCTGTCAACAGACTCACATGAGAATTCTGCTTTAAATATATATATTTGAATGTAGTAAAATTCTGACCATATAGTAAAAATATGCAAAATTATATATGCAATAGTTTTCTACATTTACAGACAGAATTCACAAACTTAGGATAAAAAAAAGAACCTGAAAAAAACTTCAGGTGTGATTACTATTTAATGATCTTCAATGTCCTTTGAACGGACATATATACAAGAAAATCTAAAAAAATCCTAAAACCAGATACTATTTCTCTGTGTAAAGTGACACACTTTAAAAGGCATCATAAAATGCCCACGCTGAACACAAAACTCCTTCTGAGTGAATACTGAAGTGTTTGAACAGCCAGGCAGTGCCAGGGACATATCCTCATGTGCTAGTAAGGGCTCCTGATTCTGCTAAATAAACCTGATCAGCCTTTTTTTGCTACTTTCGTGGAGAAATTAATCCCTCCCTCTTTAGTTCTGTTTCGAATATGACCTAATATAATTTTCTCTGTCCAAAGCTTGGCTTTAGTCATCCTAATGAGCTGATGATCTTTTCCTCTGGATATACTTCAGCTTTGTCTTGGAGGCTCCTCATCTTTCTGCAAATGGAGCCAATGGCTTGCTGCTCCCCACTTTTAAACAAACAAACAAAACGTCCTTCTCCTCCACCCCCCCACTTTCTTTAATGACATCTTCAGTCATTAATGAGTTAATAAAAATCTCAAAGTCATCTGGGAATAGATAAGGGGGAAGAAAGAAGAGTATTGTACGCATAATGACAGGCTCCCTGCTGGCCCTAAGATGTCATGGGTCAGCCATGTCAAGAATGTGTGTGCCCAATCATCTGCTGATTTTTATCAGCAAGGCCTGAAGCAGAATCTGACACGGCCAGTTTGGGAGTTACAATGAATAAACAATGACTTCTTGGATTGTTGGCGGCTGTGTGATAGAGTGAGAGGGTTTATATATACTAAAACATGATGACATTAGCAATCAATATACCAATTACTGGACAAGTTATTGGATGAAGAATGCACATGTTCTGAGCTCTGTGCACTTTGAACATGCTACCAGCAAAGGAGACCACAGAAATAATGTTAATTAACCCGTTCCAAGCTTGGTATGCTAATACCTGATGATGCCTTGAAGTTTCTGAGAGCATGAGGTAGAAATAACCCTGGTCTGATATAGCACATTAAACATTTTAAATATAAGACACAAGCCTAACAAATTTATTTTTCATTAGGACTTGAGGAAGAAAGGAATAGATTTTTTCAAGTGAGCAACTGAGTGTTGGAGCAATGGATTCTAACAGACTTCAATTTTTCTCCATAAAATTTCACCCAAACACCCCCAGCACACTACACAAATTTCATCACTGAGAATTTAGAACACGTCTCTTATGGGTTGGTTAAGGAAATATCCCAACAACTCTCACCTGCCTATTCTTAAGTAGAGAAAGGAAGATAAAACTCTAACACGCTTCTTTATTTCTGTGTGACTGGAAATGCATTTCTGCATCTGATCAGTCTCTGACATTCTTTAGTGTGCTCAAAATATTCAGTGTTTATGAGTTTGTCTTCTCTTATTCTGGAAGTGATTGTGAAGATAAAATGACAGTATTTTAATTGAAGCCAGAATAGAATGGGATTATAAAAGTCACCTAATTCTGAATACAATATAGAAGAAAACTGAAGTGGAGATAAATGTTGCAGGCAGATCTAGATTGGAGTTAAATGGTGTCAGCTCTCCATTAAGATGGACAAGTCCATGATCTAAAGGAAAGCTCATGGGTTTGCCCTGAGATGCATTGTTAAAATGATGTGGGAAAGACAGGTTTTATGATGGTTCTCCATCCTTTTCTGTGTAGTCTCTGAATGACAATTTTACTACTATCTGGGAAGCAGCAATGCCACAGACCCTTTGACTTTTGCTCAGGTGGGAGGAAACAAGGCAGGGTGTAAATATAAAATTTAACTCTGTCTGCCAGAGCACCAACGCATGCAGTAGAAATTGTGCAGAAGTAGGGAGGAGAAGAGTTCAGGCATCAGAGTGGCCCTGAGTACTTGCTGTGTGTCAGGGTCTGAATAAAATCTGAAGATACATCTCTTACAGATCACTTTTGTGATGTTACCTTAAACTACAATCAAATCTGCTCCTGCTGCTCAGAGCACTAAGCACTTCTCAGAGTTGTGTTGAATGGTGATGGCAGAGGGACCAGCCTCAGACAAAGGGGAAAAATAGATGAGACTGCATCTGGTTTTAACTGCAGTGGTTATGAAGTGTTCAGCTGGATCCTTCCAAATGGCTCTTCCCTTCCCATTGAGCAAGTTCTTGAAAAGTTTAAAAGTGAATTTGTCCAGCATGTGTGATATGAATAACAAAATGCTTTTAAATGTAAATGTTTCATAAAAATAGCACCATTACCATACATTGCAGTGAATACAGTTTAAAAAAACCAACTCAATAATCCCTCCTCTGTAATTTACAATTAACTTTTTGCCTCAAGGTAACAGCTACATTCACAAAAATAATGGTAATAGATTGACCTTGTTATGAATGGATAACAAGCTGGAAACAATATAGTTTGTCACAGAGCATTAACTGTTACTGTTGAAATTGTAAATAATGTGTATAGAACTTACAATGTAAATGGCTCCCCTTAAAAATATTAATTATGTCAATTAAACACTTGATGCATAATGGATTATTCTGAAACCTATTTAAGTTCATGTCAGACTGAGTACACCATTTTCTAAGATCCCATTCCCAGACTACCGGAAAAATCTATGGCTGTGCTTTGATTGCTCAAGGTGGACAAAGGAATATCACCTCAAATTAAAGATATATGGCCACTTCTTTTATTTGCATGCTTTTTCACTGAGTACAGCATCAGAAGATGAGACTGTCTACAGACATAAGGCTTTTCTGAGATAGATCAGTCCTTACACCTGGCTGGTTTCTCCCACCAAAGTGATCTAACTCAGCATTCTCAAGCCAGTGAAAGCTGAGGGTGATGCTGCTTGAATCTCCTCCTTGTGTGTCCTTTGGAGCCTGGGCTGTGCTCATCCAGGAGAAGCAGGTTGCTATCACATGGCTTTATGGAGTGATCCAAAGTTGATATATAACACATGGCATAGAAAAAATTAGTTTTCTCCCAGTGTCTGACGACCACTAATTCATGAACAAGGCACTGTAACACACTTTTTTTGCTTCCCAGCCACAGCTCCTCAGCTGTAGTTCAAGACTGGACTTAACAGCACAATACTTCAGTGTTCTGGCCAATTACCACGTATAGACTGTTGCCTTATAAAGGAGGGATTCCCACTAGATTATCCACATAGAGAAAGTGATACTAAAATGACAAGCCACCAAGAGGTCAAATAACCAGTTGCCAGAAGTTAAAATAACTAGACTGTGGAGTAGCAATATCTGAGGAGCTGGCATGTGTCCCAGGACTGGTTGTCACACAAATGAAAGAAAAGACAGCTGGAATCTTTTTGGATTGACTGTTATTTTCTGTGAATATAATGTAAATCTACCACTCTGGCTTTTTTACCAGATGCCTGAACTGGGAGGTGAGAAACTGGTTCAGTAAAATATAAGGTCTCTTTATATCTCATTTTTCCATGTATGAGTTTCATCTACTTTGTTTAGTTTTATCCTTTGGGAACAGGGACTGTTCAGACTGTCTGAGCACAAAAAGTCTGATTACAGTTTGGGCTCTCCAGTAATCCAAGCAAATACATTGCATCCTCCCTTGCCAAAAGGTGCGTTCTCCCATCTGGGCAGCAACAAAGTCTCCACAAATGTATAACTGAGCGGGCACCTCTACCCACCGTGGGGTCAAACTCCCAGCCAGGCTGGGTAAGCCACAGTTGGATTTCCCTCTGCTCAATGCTTTTCCCTGGGCAGCTCTTGTTTTTCCATCACTTAAAGTTAAGCTGTTTGCTATACATTCGGTGCCATCTCTTTAACGGTGTACATCTCAATGGGCAAGAAAGTTAGGGATTAGCAATGGGCAGAGGTCAAGTCTGTCAAGTCTTTAAGCATGTTGTTGGTTGTAAAAAAGATTACGTTACTGGCAGCCCTTTGCCAGATCAGTGTTTCGATGCCAAATGTTAATCCTTGCAGGGGACAAGATGGCTTGTAAATGTTATGGGAGAACATAGCTTTTCCTGTAGAAAACAGGCATTTATGGTTAAAACATGGATTGTTTTCTCATGCTTATGTTTGCATTTCATGCCAATTCACTCTTGCTTGCTATGAGCTTCGCTTCAGTACTTACATTTAATCACTTGAGGTCTCTAGTTGTAGAGTTGAGGAGAGAATGGTTGAGCTTTTGGAGCACTGGGGAGCAGAAGAGCCAGAGCTCAGCCTCAAGTTTTGCCAAAGGACTTGCACTGTGAAACTGGGCAAAGGCAACGTGCCTGCTGAACTTTTCTCCTCTGCAAAATGGAGCTCCATGTAAAAAAGATCCTGTAAAATTTTATTTGTGATGTCAGAAGTTCAGGGTGTATTGGATTTATAAAGCAATCTACCTATTTTAGTGTGGCTAACTATATAGCTGTAACTTTCTATGTAATGTCCTTTCCTACAGTCATAGAATCACTGAATGATTTGGGTTGGAACCTTCGAGATCATCTTGTTCCAACCCCCCTTCTGTGGCAGGGAACTTTCCACTAGACCAAGTTGCTCCAAGCTTTGTCTAATCTGACATTGGGCACATCCACAATTAGACACTTTGGAAGACCTTAGGTTTCCAGGCCAGGTGCTTACACAAGGACAGCCAAGGCATAAGCCAGCACAAAATTTTAAAATAACAGAAGACTCAGATACCCCAAAGTTTATTCTGCTCTGGACCAAGAGCACAACTGAGTGCGAGCAGCAGCAGCAGCTGTTGTCAAATGTGTGCAGGACACTGCACATGGCTGAGCACAGTCAGGATAATGTTATACCAGTAGATCTCAGCAGCTGACAATGCTCACAGAGCTGTACCAGTGCACAAACTCTAGGAAGTCCTACAGCTGTCTCACATGAAAGGGAAACAAGCAGATTTGGGTGCAAACTACACTCATTTTGGCATCTAGACAACCTCAGTGTTCCTGTGGCTCTGTTTTTCACCCTGTTTTGGGAGGTAATGAAACTCTAAGCTAAGGCAAAAATCAATAAAGCTTCACTTTAAAGGGTTTGATGAGGTCAGGAAAACACCGGTGCCTGAAGCACATGAGTAGAGGGGGCCATGTAAGTTCCCAGGTAGATTTGATAACAGAGTTCATAAAATAAGAAAAGCAAATTCAATCTGGGGAAACCTGAGCTTCTAGGTTTCATGCCGTGTACATTTAGTAGCTATAAAATTAGAATACTCTGGTAGAAGGGGATTCGACATTTTTTCTAGCAAGAAGTAAAAAATGATATGCAGCATCCTAAGTATTAAATTCTGTTAGTTCAGTTTTGTTATGCAGATGGATTTTTTTCCTTCTTGTCTACTCTTTAAAATGTTTTGAATTAAAATAGCTTACTCAAGGTCACCAAAGGCATATGGTCCTGCTCAAAATTTTAAACAAAACATTAGTTTTTACAACCTTTTGTAATTTGGTATTGTATACAACATGGTTATAGACGGAGTTTCTGTAATCTTTGCAGTGGGTGACAGAAATATGAGAGCCAAATTTATAAGCCATTTAGTGAAGCATTTAATCAATTTCATGCATAGGAAATAACTCCGATTGCTTTGCTTTATCAATCTTGCTTTCTCAGAGACCTGCAGTCACCCCAACCTCAAAACACTCCAGTGCATGCGGGGGGAACCATATGCAAAAATCGAATGCTGTACACATTGTCAGGAACTTCTGAGGGCTGTTTAAACTTGCCAGCATCAATAATCCCTCTTGAGGCTGCTAATATATTTCAGAAGGAAGGCAGAAAGCCTAATATTTATAGGAAGTTGCAAGGCCTCTTTTTAGAGTGATTTTCCTTAAACATCCTTTGTCTCGAATGAGTCTTTGACACTGTGTAGAGTTATGCAGATTGAGCTTGCCTCTAATACTAAAGTGTTTGTGAATGTTGCCTTTAATCACTTGCAAACACTTAAACACCCTCCCTGCACCATGTCCCTGTTTCCATAAACTATGACTGGCATATCATGTGCCAAATTCAGAGACACTGCTTGAGATGACACTGCTCACTAAGGTCATAGCAAGAAAGACAACACAAGGTCTGGTCTGTCTTGCAGCCCACTTAAAAGTCACACTTACCCATGACTGGGACTAGGGGATTTCGGGGAGACTGAGCTGAAGGATTACAAAAGTTCCTCTTCTGGTCTACAACCCATGGCTCTGGATGGACCACCTGACTTTTGGCAGTGGGCAAGATGTTGGGAACAACGCTCCTCACCCCTTCCACAGGACAAAGGGTGAGCTGGAAGTTCCTGAGCCCTGTTCTGTATTCAGTTGCATCTGTACTCAGAAGGAGTTGAGAAATATCTGCTCTACTGGTACATGACAGCACGAGGTACTGCTCTTTCTAAAGAAGGGAAAGGAAAACCTTGACCAAACCAACCTCATCCCCTTCTCCTATATCTAAAATCCCCATCTGGAGTAAGAGATGAGGCTTAAAAGACTATTTCAGAGCACACTTTCTTCTCACGTACTACAACAGCTTGTACAATACCCCAAGCAGAGTACTATGCAGTGATTTTTTTTCCTGAGTGAAAAATTCCTGAAGGAGCAAAAAGCCAATCTCTCTGATAATCATCAGCTGCTCAACTATATTAAATTTAGACAAGGCTACAATAGTGCCAGAGTTGTCCCCTGCCCTCTAAAATTAGAACTGAAAGAATGGTGGGCATAGTGCTAAATATATAACTCATTTAAAAATAATGTGCTCTCAGGCTTTCCTAATGCTTGAAAAACTGATCATCATAAATCCCTAAAGTTCTGTTTGCACAGCCAGCCTGCCTCCATCAGCCCCAAACCTGTTCCAGTAGGGTCTGTCCTTTCCTGAACATCCACTTTTTCTCAGAGTATATAAGGGAAAAAAAGCAGGAAAGGTTTGCTGCTGTAAAACGATAGTTAAACAGTAAACTTCCTAGTTATCTACCAGGACAGAAGCTTCACCTGGCCTCTGCTTTCTGTTTAGAAGCAAAAAAAGGAAAGAAAAAGGGTTAATATTAACTATCTCATAAGCACTAGTTCTGGAAGAGTTGGTAGGGATCATCCATTTGAAATGATCACAAGTGTGAGGTTCAGCTCTTCAAGCCATAGAAAAACCATAACGATCCTCTACAGAATAAAAGAAGACCCACAATGAATAAAGAAATCTAATTCTTCTCCTGTTTCTCAGCTCTAGCAAAACCTAGTGCTAACAATTTCAGAATCAATAAAACCAGCAGGATGGATTAAGAGCAACTTTGCATAGAAAGAGGAGCATGGAAAACCTACATCTTTCCTTCCTTCAAGGTCAGAAAAACTTCTACCTAGATGCAAACCTCTTCTTTCCTTCCCAATTCCCTTCTAACAATGCACAGAACCCACCAAGGGAAGAAGTTGTATTAAGGAAATTTATAGAGAGTTGGGGCCTGCATATAAATTGGACTAAAGGAATTCTGGGACCTTGCAGGACTTAGAAATCTCCATCATGAGACAAGGGGTGTCTTGGAAAATGTAGGCTTTTATTTGCCAGTTTCTCTTTCTCTATTATTTTGGCTATCAGAGAATCTACAACAGACATCTTTGAGGAGAGTGACATGAGGGGAGGGGGAATATTTGTTTAGGAGGGTTTCATGGAAGTACTGAGAAAATGCTCTGCTGTCAGGCGTGGTTCTTCCTTGGGGTGAGGAAACAAATCTGGGGTCTATGAGAACCCAAAAACCACTTAGGCTGAAAAATTACAGGTGGAGACTGTGTGAAGTTGGGGGCCATGATTAAAAGAGAGAATGCTGCTTCACCACAATATTTGGTTAAAAAGGAGGGGTATAGGGTTTTTCCTTCTACTTCAGCTGCTCTTCGTCCCCCATGCTTGTGGGGTGCTGCAGAGGGCTCAGGTCTGTGCTCATGGTCTCCTGAAGGGCTGTGAGAGGTGCCTGTGCCACAAGAAGTGGGTCTGGACTTGATCTGCTGCAAATAGAAATGCTTGTTAGGGTAGCAAACAGGTCATATTACACTATTCTTGTACCTTAAATAAATCAAGGAAGGTGTAAATGTGCTAGTCATGAACTTATTTCTCCCTTGGGCTACTTCTATGAGATGTTTCATTCTCTTCCTTCCCCCCTCCTCATTCTACCTTTGCTCTTTTGGATGCCATCAGCTGATTGGAGGGGTTTGCTGAAAATAGAAATATTAAAAAGGCATGTTTTCTGTTTGCTCATCTGGAACATTTTGGGGGGGATTAACTCATTGAATTCTTCACCCCATAAATTTGGGGTTTCCCCTCTAGTTTTGCCTTGCAGAGATACTAAGGCAAGAGAAGTAGAAGTAAAAGAAACTGAAAAGTTTTTTTCTATGTAGACATGCTTTTGCAACCTTAATCTCCAGGAGACCTTCTTTCCTTTTAAATAGCAACTAGGATAAAAAATTCCATTCTTCTCTGCTGGAGGAAGCCAGATGCTACCTAGAAAAGTTTATCATAATATGAATGCAGTTTTTTGGGAGGGAAAAATAGTATTGGAATTCAAGGTTGATTTTTTACTTTAATTTTTTAAAAAGATATAGTGATTACCAAGCATGTGTCAATGGACAGTTTCTGGTGAAACTGGTGTTTTAATGACCTTACTCTGAAAATGGTCACTTTGCCACCCCTAGGAGCTGTTTGTTCCTCTGTAGAATTCTCTGGACTTGGTCTAGAGCTGCTCAATTTTTACTAATGAAAGTAAATGAGAATTAAAATAAATGCGACTACCTGCTCACTTGCCAAAGGTGGTTTTCTTGAAGCAGAATAGACCCAAGCTGAAAACCTCAATCAAGTTTTTTACCAGCTAAAAACCACAGTATTTTATGGATGTAATTTATAAGCAGAAAAGAAGAGGGCTATTCCCAATATTATCTTTATCTTCTGGACATAAATAACAAACAACTACAGTAATCAAAATTTACTGCAATTGTAATAGGTTTTGGCATCATTTATGTATGGCAGGGAATGTTAACATAATGTTGACTTTCAGGACTGAAGCCAATTTTTTTAATTTTATTTTTAAAATTTTTTTTTGGCTGGATTCATTATATATTTATATATATATATATATAAAACCTCCCTTTCCCCCCAGTATATTTGTGACTTTTATGGCATTCGAGAGATTAATTCTCATACATAACGCTGTTTATATCTCCTAATCAGAAAGTTGAAATTATCTGTGACAATGTGAACACTAAAAAGTTGTATACTATGAAAATATTTCAATAATTAATGCATGCACTATCTAGAGCAATTGACAGTGAGGTCATAAACATAATGGGCCATCTGTGTTTGATTTGTATCTGAAAATGCTTAAAGGGAAAGGCAGGTAATTCAGGCTTCTCTTACAAATGTAAACAGGCAAGATTTTTCACCTTTTCAGAAGGTTGTTGAACCATTTCATTACTTTTAAGAAGAAGGAAAAAAAAAAAGGTTTTTCCAGGCTAGAGGCTTTTAACATGCTTGCATTTTGTGCCTGTATCCTCTGACAAGCAGCACACACCAGTGGGGCTTTTAGTCTTCTTTTAGAGTACACGGAGGGCTGTCATTCTCCTTTATTTACTTTATATTGTTTGCTCTATAAAAAAATGCCACTTCAGGCTCCCCAGCAATCCCACCAGCTCACTTTGCATTCTGAGACCTGGGTTTAAATAGTTTCCTTTGGACCTTTCCAAGTTCAGATCTGCACTGGGCTGTTGAAAGACAGCAAAAGGTTTATGCAGGGATCTGGCTCATTGCGCCTTTATGACCCTTCACTGGATTTGTCCCAACTTGTCTCCTGAACCTTTTCTCCCTTGTGAAAGTCGAGATTCAGGTTACCTGCATATCTGGGGTTAGATTTAGTTTAGCACTGGATTTCTGTACTGAGATGGGGAGAAATGGATTGTCCTGCTATTGTTAGGAATAACTTTTTATCTCTGAACTTATATGCAGTGGCATAAAGCCAATATCAAGTTGGAATGACTCAATAAATAAACAACCAAATGCCCCTCTTGTTTTCACTGGCTGATTCGATGACAGTCGGGCTCCTGCTCTTGGCACCGACCGAGGCTCTACTGAAGGAAATGCCATTATCTTTCCCGTGCCAGGCAGAGATTAATACATTCTTAGAAATTGAATCCAGACAGGACTTCTAAATGATTTCATGTGACCTCCAGTATATCAGGGCTATTAAATACTACAAATTACCTATGATAAGACCAGAGATTGCAACCTATTTAAAACTCTGTACATTTTTCCCCCTCTGGTCTGCCCTTTCTTGTTCCTCAAATATTAAGTGTCGGCACAGAATGGGTCGTAGCAAGGTAATACTAAAGTCCAGAGAAACTGGCTGAAATATATCTGGGTATTCCAGCACAGTAAGAATCCCCTCACTGTCCCTGATAATCTGATCTGGCCTAATTTCCTTCTCAGATCTGAAACTGGTGATCAGCGCAATCCTGAATATGACAAGAACAGACACCACCTATCACTGGTGAGACCTCTCCATTGCCCCCCCAGACTTTGATCACCTCTTCAGCATTTCATATCCAGCATTGCAAAACCCTGGATGTAGCCAAGGGAAAAAAATACTGCACTAAAGCAAGACCAGAAGCTGAGTTACACATCAAGGTGTGAGAATTATTCTTGACATTGCAAGTACCTGTCTAATGCTTGGGACACTGAAGCATAAATATTTTCCTAATGTTGGACTACAAGGTTAATAAAAGGGGACAAGGCAAAGCTCCAGATTCTCAGAGTGGTAAGAGAAAGGCTCTGGTTTATAGATGTTGAGCATTTGTATTTCTCTCACTTGCATAAGGATCCTCCTCCTTTCTCCATATCCTCTCAAGCAGGAGGGTGTATAAATGGCTGGATGTTCCAAGTCAGACGATGAAGAAGATAAATTCCATGTTGTCCAAGCCAAATGGTCTCAAAGTTTAGCAGTTTGCAGTACTGGGAAACTGCATCTTACTTCAAAGCTGAGTTTCTGTAATCCCTGTTTCCATTTTTGCACCTTGTCATATTGTTGGCAGCAAGGTCAAACGCCCCATGTTATCCGATATTCTCCCTACACACAGGTCCTATTGCTGAGAAATCAAGTCCTCTTCCTCCCTTTTTGTTCAACTGAAGAATTTGAGTTTACACGTTGCACAGCAGTGCTTGTTTCTAGTACCTAGATTATTTTGTTCTCCTATGGTCTTACTTTGTTATGGCTCCCTTTTGAAAGTAAAGTCAGACCCAGCTGTCAAATGATTTGAATTACCAGTTTTTGTCAGAGCAGATAATTTCCTTGTTTCTACTTGAATCTCTCTTTTTTTTTTTTTCATTCTAGCTCTGGACTCCAGATAGTTTTGGCCTCGTTATGCTGAGTAGAGGTGGAGATTAAATACTTCAGGTTCAAATGTTTTGAGACAGTTTCCCAATCTATAAAAGTAGCCTTGTTCCCTGATTTTTGCTGTTTAGCTATATTGCAGTAAATACAGCATAGCAGACCCCCCTGAACCAGAACCTCATCCTCTCCCACTGCTTGCTGAAATAATAATTCTTCCTGTCATCTACAGATTTTATTAGCACAATTTTATGTACTATATGAAAATTTCATAATAAAGTTCATGATACTATTAACTGCAATTTGTGTCAAACCAAAGTAAAACCTGACCTAGCCATAGTCTGTGACAGATTAGGGAAAGATTATTGGAAAGACAACTCTGTACCTTCCTGATTTCAAAATCAGCAGTTAAAAGACATCCAAAGCTGATGTTTAATATTACTCAGTGAAGTTTCATGGTTTTTAAAATCCATATATTCTTTTGTTGTCTCCAAGATTTTTGAAAATGAGTTCCATCATTGAATTCACACTGAGGAGAAAAATACTTCCTTGTAGCAGGTGCCCTATATCATATTATGAAAAAGAGTGAATAATCATTCCCTACTTACCTTCTCTATTCCAGATTTTATAGGTCAGACATTGTGTTCTCTTTTTCTTTTTCAGATATCCTTTACTTAAAAGAAGCAGGAAGGTGTTATAATTTTCTGCATCTCTTTTGAGTCAGAGTGACCAGAACTACTGTGGATTTATTCATGGCATGAGGATATTTTCTACATTTTCATTCTCTACTCATATTCTTCTATCTTATTTTCCCTTGTGCGGGGCACTGAATAGATGCTTTACAGTGAATTATTCACAATCACTGAGATCTTTCTGGCACAGGTGCATCTACAGCCTCTGTGTGTGTCTGTATTGCACTTTTATTACTCTCCCCCCAGTGATATTGAATTTCTCCTGTTTTTCTAGTACTCTGGCACTTAGTATGGTGAGATATTTTAGCTTGGATAGTGTTGGATAATTCTCTATCACTTACACGTATTTGATCAGCATAGTTGGTGACAGAATCCTGGGGGGCCCTGCTCAGTAACTTCCCCCACTCTGAAAACTGAGTATTTACTCTTGTAACCATCACATTTACATCAACTCAGTTTAAAGCATTGAAACCTTCTCAAAGCCTGTCTAAAAATCTGTGTGCCCTTGCTGGAGATGCACATGAAGTTACTGATTCCTTTGGCAGAACCTTGCTAAAAGGACTTTGTGCAGAGCAAGGAATGGTTCTGAATATCACTTGGCATTAAAAGCTGTGGTGGTTTTGCTTGGTTAAATTTAAAATAATTTCAAAAGGAGAATGTGTTTTTCTACTTAAGACTATGATCTGGCATTTGGGATATACAGGTTGTACTCCTTCTCTGCCAAAAAGCTGTCTTACTGAGCAAGTTGTTTCATCTTCCTGCAGTGCAGCTGCTCAGAGGTGCAATCATTACTTATTTCTTCCATGTCCTCTCTTTAGCTTCTAAGCTTTCCAGCATAGGGGTAGCATATTTATAACTAGATTTTTCTTTAAACCATTTTGTTTGGTAACTCTGGATGATGTCATGATCCAAGCTGATAATGCATTTGTTAAGGTCAGATAGTCTGATAAGGGCGTTAAGTCACTCCTTTTAATCAAGCTCCATTTCACTCTTTCAGTTAATACTTTTTTTCAATTTCAGTAATACATTGTCTCAATGAGAATATTTGTTTTGGCCACTATATCAACCAGCATGCCAAAATACAAAATCCTGTGTTATTTAGAGTAAAATTAATTTGCTTTTATTCTGCTGTTTTAAAGAAACTGGTTAATCTCTAGCAGTAGTAATAAGAGTAAAGGAAAAGTCATGAGAATCTAATTTCATGAGATTTCATTAAGGTGTGATAATTAAGAAACAGGAAGAGGACAAAAAATCACAGTGCCTCAGCACTGAAGATGTTGTGCCTTCAGAGTCTGAGTAATAACTGTTGGGTCAGTGACTATAAACCAGTCCTATAAATGCAGAATATAGGATCTGAACAGGGCATTTCCTCACAATGATTATGCCAGCAGCTAATGGTCACATCCAGTGGGTCACCTGTTCTTCCTCCCTCCCCTTTTGAAGAGACACCATCCCTGTTTTCACTCTGCATCTGTCATAAGGACACATTGATTTCCTTTCGGAGGGAAACACATATTTCTTCCCTCCTGCTAAGAAGATAAATCTGACAGATTTTAATCAAATGTAGTTGTTCACAACTATAGAAATGTTTCCAGTGACACAGATGAAAACCTTTTTTTTTCTTTCTATTTTTTTTTTAAAGGGGGTTTCTGGAAGTCAAGTTTATTTGGAGAGTGCACCTGTGCTAAAAATTTTACTATATGCACCAGCAGTTAACATTTGGGAATGCCCTATGGGCAGGTTTAACTTTACTGCCCTCCAACATAATGCCTGTCTTGTAGTGGTAACCATGAATACTGCCATAGTTAAGGGTCTGTCAGTGGCTCTGTCATAAACTCCCCTGTTTCCAGGGTTTTTATAACTCAGCCATAAAAACTCTCTCTAAGCTAAAGCGTAGCTTACCAAGGCAGACCTGATTCTGATCTTGGAAAGGCAGATGATACATATCCCTCTGTGTCTTCTGAAATTAGCTACGATCCCCCAGGAAGGGCTCTCACAAACCATGGGTGCCATACATGTCCAGCAATATATGATAGATGAAGGGGAAATAGTGTCTTAGAAAGGCTTTCATCCTCTTCAAATGGCAAATAAATTGGCCTTTTTACTTTGAAGGAGGAGAAGTCAAACAACACAGTGCTTTCCTATTTAAATTGCATTTTTACTCTAGCCTTTTATTTCTTAAAGTAACATTAGGAGTTCATTATTGCTTAGCCTGGGCCATAGGAAAATATCTGATAGCATTTAGAGATGTGGAAAATCATTCACTATTTAAGTATTACTCTGGATTTAAATCTGTGGGAATGAATGTAGAAATGGAAATCCTGAAGAAAAAGATCACTCAAGTCTGAGTAGAGCCAATGTTCAGCAACACAGAAACCATGGCTATTTTGACCTTGAAAGAAAGGGAATGGTGTTAAAAAAGTAAAATTGCAATTTAAATTTCTGTTAATTTGTCTGTAGATTTAACCCAGCTTGTAGGCAAGGCTGGCTGCAAAGAGCTCCAGGAGTAGAGCAAATATTGGTGCATAATAAAAGTATTCTAAAATGGCTGTTTGTATAGATTTGGAAATAGCTTATACATTCGTCAGTAAAATTAGAATGTGATAGATGGATGTTAGCTGAACGATGGTTCTGATGCTGTGTTAATGCCCACTAATTAAAAAAATACAGCAAACTTTGGATGCTGGATATATTAGGGTTGTGGAAGATTTTTTTTTTTGGGAGCAGAAAGAATTGTTCAACTCTGCCAGGATATCCACAGGCTTTCCATTCTACACTGAATTCTATGCTTTCCATTATCTCCTAATGGTTGAGGTGCTCCAGTCCTCCTTATTTCCTTCCTGAATGCTCCAAAGATGAACACTCACTTTTAAACACTATTTCTGCTGCTTTGTTATAGGGAACTTTCATGGTTTGTGCCCTGAATCAGATAATTCAGATCTTACTCCTCTTAGGAGGCCAACAAGATGATCTTTTGGTGACCAAGGTTTCCTCTAACATTTGTGTCTTTATGAGTCTCCTCTCTTCAAGATATGAAGGAAGTTTCTCCTTTTAAGGAGTCCAGTCTCCCAGTAATCTTGGGGTGGATTTGCACGTTTAAGTCCCATCAAATGCTAATAGGAATTCCTTGGTCAAATCCTCCACCCTGTCCCTCTTCATGCCTCACTGGGAGAAAAGAGCCATTAGTGTGTTCAAAAGTAAATTTCAAGGTTTCCTTTTTGTGTGTTCCAATGGCTGAGGTTTATTCCTCTCCTCCTTTTTATTTTATTGTGAGGCACCTTGAGTTATTTGCATGATAAGAAACCCTGTAAATGGATTATATTGTAATGCATTGTGTAGGTTTAATGCTGACAACAGCTTGGTTTGGAAGTAAGATAGCAACTTAGATTTTTAGTTTCTGATGTGCCGTGCAGAGAAATGCCTTTTGAGAAGCATGAGGCAAAGCAGGAGGGATGAGGAGGAGGCAGCCAGAGTTAAGTTGTATGAATAACATGAGGGAAGGCCGGCGTTCAAGACAAGATGAATGCATTAATTTCTTGGCCCTCAAACTGGGGAGAATCAACAGCACAAATGCCAGTGGCTCCCTCTTCTATACTCTAACACTTAATGTGTTTTTCCCCTTCACTTTTTTCCAAGGATAGCAGAGAGATGGCAATGTTTTTTGGTAACAGCCTTTCACATGGGGTGGGTGTACCTTTGCAGACACTGTGCCTAGAATATTATGTCATTATATACTACCTACTTAGAGGATGAAGTCGGTCCCCTGGAGAAGCCCTATATTTCAGAAAAAATGGAGAAATGAGCAAAAGGTCTGTTTTTTGGGGAAAGTAGATTGCCCTTAAGTCTCACTGGACCATGTAATGAGTGCTGGTGCAGGAGGTTTGGCAGTCTGAGCATGGAAAACATACACTTCCCAGGAACAGTATGCTTAAATCCTGGCAGAAAGAGCTTGGCTTTTCCTCCCAAGGTAAGTATGGAGTTTGCATGGAGTGGGTATTTTAGATAACGCCATAAAAATATAAACTTGCTGTGGAGACTAAAGTGCTTTTCATCTCTGCTAAGTCCTGCACAAGGCTACATTTCACGTTACTTGCTTGAGATACTTTGTGCGAGTGGCAGAAATATTCCTCTTGCTCCCTTTCAGTTGCAATAAAGCTCTCCAATTTCTTAAACTTTGTTCCATATAACTCACAGCTTGAATAAAATGATAACAATTAAATCAAAGGTGATGACTTTGTTTCACTTGTATCTTGTTGCCTTGATTCTTCATGGTACCCAGCACCCTTGTGTTGGTTTAAAGTTCTTGGGCATTTTAAAGCTCTTGGGCATGTCTTCAGCTTTTGGCTTGTACATGGTATAATTTCACACTAATAAACTATTCACATATCCCACGTATTTTAAATAACTCTTTATTTTCTGTAGTGGTTGAATGGAGGAAGCCGAGCAGTCGTGCAAAATTTATGCAACACTTAAATTAAAATGAAATGCTGCTTGGAATCACTTTAGGTTTCATTTTTTAGCTCAAAGTAGTCATGAATAGCGTTTTGAAAAGCACTTTGATCATTGCTCTGTTAAAAAAACAACAGAGGAGAGAGGGGAGTATCTTTAGGGGAGAAGCCTTTGAAATCATAAAGTGTAACTAAACTTAGTCAGCATACTGTGACCTGTCAGGAAAGAGCTGATCCTATTTAAGCTCTGCTGCATGCTGCCAAAATACTTTAAAGAGAATTCTGTAGATTTCTGTGTTTCCTGACATCAGTCTGGCACAAGAGGAAGATTGGCTGCTATTTTTTTTTTTTTAAGAGAAAAAGAAATGCTTAGAAGTGCCACCAAAGCATTCCTTACTTAGGCCACTATGCTGGTGACGCTGCAGTTTCTAGGACATGTTGTCACTCGATCCAGCTCTGAATCTGTGATTGAAAAAGGGAGAATTTTGGTTTACCAATCCATTCTTTTCAATTAAAATATGTAGAGCATCCTGTCTTCCCTGCAGCTGGGATTGACTCCATGGTTATGAGGAAAGAATTAGGCACTAACCATCCCTTACGGATGAGTGGCGTGTAAATCTGGATTAATTCTAGCAACTTGAGGGAAGCAATATAAGGATCTGTCTCACTCCAGTGCATGGTCTTTATGCCATTGAATTCCTACACTGATAAAGAGATGCTGTACAGTTGTACATCCAAAACCAGACTCAGGGCAAGAAACTTTTGATAATAGTTTAAATTAAAACAACTGGTGCTTTTAAAGAGAGGAAGAGGTTCTTTGTGACGTACAAATAAATTCTCCATCTCTCTCTGTGAAGACATCACTAACAGCTCATTTAAACTCTTCTTGTAAAAAGAGTGTTTGTGTTCTAATAAGAAGTTTTGCAATCTGGAACAAAATGTTACTGATTGGGGAATTTGGATCTCAGCTGCTCCTTAATGACTCCAGATTGAATTCCATTCCTGACGGTGCTATTATTCCAGACTTGTATAAGGGCAATAGACCATACATTAGGGAAATCAGTGTTACTGAATTATTATTTGATTAAAAAAAAGAAAGAACCTTCAGTTGTCACTAAAAGCAGTACTTTGATGGCTTTTTGCTGTTGAAATTGTCTGAAGCAGTCTGTGCAAATGGTATTGCTTTCCATAAAAATATCTGTCATGGCAAGTGTCCTTTCCTTTTGTGGGAACACCTGTTTGCGTGGTTTCTGCACTATGTGGGATGAGAGCATTGGATCCAAGACACCCCAGGATGCAGTAGAATATTGCAAAATAAATCAGCCTGCCTTTGAAATCTGAAAGAAATTTTGCTTTTTATACAGGGACACAAAGCCTGATACAGCACTGCTGTTATCTAAAAGAAAAACAGAGTGATCAAAATTGGTAATAATTCTTCCATTAAGTGGCAGATAAAACTTTAATTAAGACAGCCTACTGGAAGCTCAGGATGCTTCAAGTGTGACTAATCCTGACTGGAAAAAATATAAATTTTAACAAACATTAATTAGCAAGTTTTTGTCTGCGGCTGAGAAGACAGCTGTTGCACGCAGTGTCCGCGCAGCAGTGTGTATGGATGTGCACATTGGAGCATGTGACACGTGCTGATGGAGGGGTCTCACGTGTCCCCCAGTACTTAATGCAAAGTGGATTGGTGTCTGAGCAATGCGTCCAAGGACGTGGACACATGAATTTCTCTCTATGATGAATGTAGCACACATCAGCATCAGAAACCCAGTGGCCAGCATTGGTTGTTCGTACATGGGGCTGCACCAGCACCTTCCAGTGAGTCACCAGGTGGGCGCTGATTTGGAATGTCTCCATTTTTGTGTGCCAGGGTGAACTCTTGTGACACTCCACCAGGAGTTCTGCATCCAGCTGTGAGACCCCCAGGATAAGAAGGATGGGGACCTTTTGGAGTGAGTCCAGAGGAGGCCATGAAGATGAACCGAGAGCTGGAACACCTCTGCTATGGAGACAGGTTGAGAGAGCTGGGGTTGTTCAGCCTGGAGAGGAGAAGGCTCTGAGGAGACCTCACAGCACCTTTTGATGCCTAAAGGGACTCCATGAGAGCTGAGAGGGACTTTTGACACGAGCATGGAGTGACAGGACAAGGGGGATGGCTTTAAACTGAAAGACAGCAGAGTTAGATTAGATATATGGAAGAAAATCTTTACTGCGAGGGTAGAACAAGTCCCTGGAGGCGTTCAGGGAGAGGTTGGACTGGGCTTTGAGCAAGCTGGTCTCATGGAAGGTGCCCTGACCATGACAGGGGTTGGAAGAAGATGATCTTTAAGGTCCCTTTGAACCCAAACCATCATGCGATTCTCTGAAAACCTGGCCCCACTAGTTCAGGCTCCTGGCGGCTGCAGGGAGCAGCTATACCTCTGATTGTCCCCTTCAGCTGAGGCATCTGGGGCTGTTTTCCTCTTCCAGAGCCCTGGAGCTTCCCCATGGCTCATAGCCTCAAGGGGCTGCACAGCTGCTTGTCCTAGAGCCAGATCAGACTGAGGTCAATGGCATAACTTGCCCTCCAATTTTTGGGGACTAAGGTTACACCGCTGATGTTACAGGAGAAGTGCCAGATGACAGAATCAGCTGGATGGAGTGGCTACTTTAGAGTATTTTGGCCTTGTGGCTTGAGCATTTGGGTTATATTTTAGCAAGTGAGATGACCATTCTTTACAGATATTAAGAATGCAGAGCCTTGTGAATAGCGGAAAATCTAACATTTCATGGATATCACAACTCATGCTCTTTTTTCCGCAATACTAGTGGGTTGTAATTCTTTTTTGCCCTCTATTATCCTTTTACACTGCCACAGAATGTACTTTCATCTTTTGGAAATGACCCTTTAATGCAGTGGCTAAAATTTAATTTAGGATCCTTTGTTTTAAAAAGTGTGTGCCTTGTTTCACAGGAATAACAATGGGGCTTCCACGGTTTTTATTGTGACTGTTAGAGCGAAAATGCATATTTGAAAGATATTTATGAGATTTTTTTTTTCCTGACTGCTCAATCTGCAAACTCTGCTCAACCTTGGAGACCAGGCTGTATTCCTCCTGGTGTGAGCTCTTGTTACCAAGACAAATTCTTCCAGTGATGGCTTTGTTGCCTCCTTCATGCTAAAACAAGCATAAAGTAATTAAAACTTAATTTTCTTTGCAAGACATGGAAAGAAACATGATTTTAAAACACCTTGGACAATTCTTTCAAGAACCAAGCTGCTTTTTTGAAAAGAATTGTTTCTTTTTTTCCCAGTGTAAAACATAATTTTGAAAAAAAATTGAATCTCTATTACCATCCTGTGTGGGCCTGAATATGGAAGTTGTTACAACTCTCAACTTTTAGAAGCTTTCAAACCATGTTTAAGTGGAACATCAGTGACAGTCCCTTCAGCTGGTCAGAATAATTTCAGTTCCAAATGTCTTCATGAAGAAATGCAGGAGCAGATGTTTGTATCTTCTTATCATCTCAGTGCCTAACTAACTCAACTGCAGTAGCTACAGAGGACTTTTGCCTCTATTACTATCACTTTTAAAAATTTTTCTGTGTAGTTATCAAAGTTTTCTTCCATTTCAGCTGCTGATTTTATTGCCTAATGCTGGCAATACTCCGTTATCTTTATCTCATCTTGATCTATGCTTTTTATTTGAGTTGCAAAAGACCACAGCCACAATTCAGCCTAAGAAGATAAACTAAAGTAATTCAAGCCCAGTGAATGGTTTTATTCTCTTGTGTTCGTACTTTCATAACTTACTACTCGTCTGATCCATTTTCAGCTGTAATGTACATATAATCAACCTTTTCAGAGTCCTCACAAGAAAAGCTTTTGTTCGCTGGCAGTAATCAGTATTAAAGGCCTTTAAAATGGTGAAAGTCAATGACACTGGTGCATTGTCCAGATACATTGTTGTTGATGAACAGAACAGATATTACTGTGAAAGACCAATTTCATCTCAAAGTTTCTTCATCTGCCATGATCACAACATTTTTCACATATTGTTCTTCACAATCATGTAACTTGGTGTCCGCCTCTGATATTTCATTCTAGCTTGGGTAATTTTTTCCACCCAGAAAAACTACAGAATGATTTGATGTCTTAGAATAAAGTAGTGAATGGTCTCAGTCCATTAATGAAGCCTCTACAGACACCATTATATATGAGCTATATATATTACAGCATTTGAATCGGTGAGGAAAAAAATCTTACAGCAAGAAGACACTTGATCACAAATATAGTTGTGTCACTCGTAGATTTTAAACGTAAAAGAGCATCGCTTTAAAAAAGAATAAGAGGAGTGAAATCATCACATTTTTTCTAAGGGAGCACTGTACTACAGGCCTAATTGTAAACCTAAGACTGGTTCCAGAGATTTCAAATCCTTTACCATTAAGCTTGTGATTAGATGCTTTGATGTTTGCCGCTGTTGCAGAGATAGACATGTATTCTCCCAATTTTTAAATGTTTATTTTTGACCCATTACAAACCAGATTTCTCTGTGAGGTGTCAGGTAGAAACAAGGGCCTTTAAGTTTTACAGTCCCCAGTTAAATGAGCAGCTCGCTGTGGTCTCCACTGCTTTACAGCCTGTTAACTCCAGTGACATTTGGATCTAACACGAAGGTGGGGAGCACCCTCACGTCACCCAGACCTGTCCCATGGAGGAAGAAAACACTAACTGGAGTTTCTGGCTCTGATTGCTTTGTTTGCCTCAGGGTGTCCAGCCGCTGCAGTACAAACTTTTATTAGTTTTACAACTCCATGAAGCAGCTTTGAAGGTAGTTGATTTTGGGACACCTTCACTGGGGTACCAAGTGGAAGTCCTTACAAGAGCTGGACTTCAAAATTAACTGTATCAGACACAGATTTATCCCTTGATACTGCCCTAAATCATATTTAGATGCAAACATTGCTACTTTTTAAACTAAGTGAAAGGCTGTTAGGTGCAATGGCTTTTGTTAGATCCCATAGTAAAGCTGGAAAAGCAAGTATTGGGCATTGGAAGCTTTCATTATGTCTGAAACACGGCAGCAGACTTGGCTAAATACAGCTGAAAATAGTTGCCACATGTTCACTGTATGAGTCAATTACACAGTTGCTGACAGGGAAATGGTTGGCATTCACAAGAAAAGACTAAAACAAAAGCTTCTTTTCAGATTTTCCTATTTCTTTTGTTTGGAACAAATATTAAACACCTATTTCCCAATTTTTCCTCTTTTTTCCCTCTAAGAATAAGCAGTAGTTTGGATTTTTTCCTTTAGTTTTCTTTTTCCCTCCTTTTGCACTCCTCATCCTTCTTCTCCTTATTTTTCCTATTTTCAGACTAATTCTTACGAATTGTTAATTCTGGAGAAGTTACAGAGGAGAACAAAGGAAAACTGAAACTCTCTAAAGTGGTTAAACTAGTTTCATTTTTCTTTCTGCTGTTATAGCTTTTCCAAACCAAACTGAAATTTTGGATATTATTCACTTATTCAACTAAAGCAACAAAAAGGAAAAATGAAAGGAAATGGACAGGGAACAAAAATAATTCAAGTGCTTACAAAAATATCATGTAAACAGTAGAAAAAAAAAATTGTTACATTTTGTACCTTGTCAAGGGGAAAACAATGGAATTTTGAAATTTTTAATGAAAAAGTTCTTCTGTTTTTCAGCTGTTCTGAGAAATCCAAAGACCTCAGCTATTTTCATCACCAGTGTTACTGCATTTCTACTTGTCTTGGATCTTGCTTTTACAAGATGCTATCACAGCTCTGCTGTGTCTCTTCTGAATTAACTGAGCATTTCAGCTGCATATTTTAAGTCTACATGAGTCAAACGTTCATTGGACTCATCAGTCATCAGCCCCATATATCACTAATGCCAACTTTGATACTAAGATGACTCATGTCCTAATCATTTTGAATAACAAGCATGCTCTTGTGGTAGGACAATATGATTTTGCTTGCTACAAAGTGGATCAGCAGAAAGTCGCCATATAATTCAGGTTAGTAAAGCGATCGTGAAAATGCATGTTGGTACAAAATTGTTCATTCTTCATTATTTTCACAAGGATGATTTCCCCCCTCCCATTAAGCAATTCCTGGCTTTGTAGATAACAGGTAGTTGAAATTTTAAACATGACAATAAAGTACATTATTTTAAGTTACTTTTATGCTGTAAAATTATTTCACCTGTAGACTACTATGAAAAACACCTAGGCAAATGATCTACCAGAGAGGCTGTGGCTATGTGACCATAATTTCCTTTTTGATTGTTCAACATCTGTAATTCAATAGAACATTGACAGCACTACTTTGTGTGGCTGCTGAGCTATGCCGGGCTGTAGATCACAGTGCCCTCAGTGGTGGCACATCCTGTTCAGAGTGTGCCATAGGCCAATGAGTGGAATGAAATTTTTGGATTGTAACTGCCTTTCCTGTCCCAGATTTATGTAATACATCAATGGTTCAACACTCCAAGAATTTGCCAAGAAATAGCTGGTGCTGAAATTTCAAATAGTCTCATACCAATACCTGAGCAAGCTGGTTTAGTCTCTCTGTGCTGCTCTTTGGCTCACTGAAGACCTTATCTCTACTTACATCAAACACAGCAAGGCATCTCTTCTTTGCAATCTTTAGATGTTATCAGAGTGGTTGCTATGTTATAACGTCTTTCAGATCCATGTGACCAGGAAGGCCATTGTGCAGTTGTTGTCCCCACCTCTATATCCTGTAGCTACATGTTAATAGGTGGAATTATTCAGCAGTTTTACAACTGCTTTTACCATCAATTATATTGCTACTTCAGTGAGCAAAGTTTCACTTCTGAGTTAGCGTCTTTGGAAGTTTTTCTTTCCTTCTTTGAGATGTGAAGTTGTCCAGACTATCCATGTTGCAGGCTGGAAACAGCAAAATGCTTGGCAAAGTTGTGTCCCAAATCCCTCCCAGAGGAAAATTAATTGTTTCTGAGACGGAGTTGCCTCTCCTCTTTTAGCTCAGATGGAAAACTGGAGAAGGTAAAACATAGAGGAGCATGTGGACCACACAAAAAGTAAACAGCCAGCTGATCTTTGGCCTTATCCAAACAAATGCTGTTGAAATAATTGAAAATATGCCAATTGACTTCTGTGGGATTTGCAGCAGGTTCTAAGCTGGCAACTACCCTTTCTAGCAAACAAATCTTGTCTACTTTTACATCTCAGGCTTATAGTTAATCAAGTTACTGAGACAGAAATGTCCTTGGCATGAACATGTTTCTCTGTTTCTCTTCCCTGCAACTAATAATGTTTCTCCAGGAATCGCTTCCAAAAAACTCAAAGGCCAGTATTTAGATAAGCAATATCAAAATGCTTCAGCATTAAGCTGTGGTAAGTATTTCCTCCTGTTTGTTATAAGAAAGAAGGTTTTACACAAGCCATGTAGTCTTAACTTTCACCAAGCTAAATAAAGGTTTAGTAAAAGGATTTTGTGCCCTTTTAACCCCCAATAACCAGAGTGCATCCTGTGTGACCATTCATTACATATGAAATGGCTGTAATTTATACCAAATGGGGTAGTTGAATTCAAACAGAAAGATACCATCGATGATAAAAAGATAACACTTCCCTGTAACAGATGCTTCATTTTATGATGGAAATGGGGAAGCTGAATGCTGCAGGTGCTGGGCTGACACCAGGCCTGTGGAGAATCATTAGAGCCTCCTCAGAGATCTAGGTTTACTCTGTGTTTAATCAGCCACAGTCAGAAGAAATGGCTTCATTTCAGCTTGATGAGAGCCAGATTACAAAAGGAAGATAGATGGCCAATAAGGTTCATCACTGTAAGCATATTGTCTTAATTTGAAGAAACAAGCTGGCATTCTGTGCTGAGGAAAAGTGAAGTGCAATATGGCTAGTATCAAACCCTAGTTATTTCAAGTGTCTGTGCTCTCCACAATGAAAGTATTCTGGCTGCTCTTCCTTTGACTAAAATATTGAAAAAAAGTACTGCAAACCCTGCAAATGACCACATTTACTCATGAGATGTCACTGATTTGGGTTCCAGAATGCTTAAACCTCTTGAAGTAGTTTTGCTCATCTTAACAATTCTCCAGCCACTTATTTATACGTACATATATCATAAACATAAATGTATTTCTGTGTCTCCACAAGTGAAAAGGTTCAAAATGGCTATTGATCAAAAAAATGTCTCTGAGCATAACATGAACATGCACCTTCTAAAAGGGTCGGGGTGCAACCATCTGTCATGACTTCCCACGACAGCCATGGGGACAATGAGGCTGTCAGCTGGGGACTGATGGGGGATGGGGCTTTCAAAAAAGATAGGGACCCAGACCAGGGAACTTGTCCACACAAAAGATAAACAAAACTAGAGCTCTCTGCTTCCCAGATGAAACACGTGATTCATTGCTATTGCTTAGCTTAGCCTTGGTGCTGGTTTTCTCTCCCTGGGCATAGACAGACTTTTCATATAATCTATTTCTTCAGTGCTCTTCAGAAGAAAGAGAGAGCCTGGGAGCTCTCAGGATAAGAGTATGGGAGCCTAACATTTTGATGGGAGCAGTACAGCTTTTACTGTATATTTTACAGTAGAATCCGGATGGTTTTATTAAAGTCAGAACCTTTTAGTACCAGGAAATCTACAAATATCTAAACTGTGATTTTTCAACTCATTTTGAATTATGAACCCACAGCATTTTTGTCTTCTATGGCAGATTTAAACACTCTAAGAATCAGGTTTACATATATAAATTGCCTCCCATGGATCTCTAAAAAGATATTCCTTGCCTCAAGACTAAACAAAAAATTAATGCAGAACTTGAGGTGCAAAAGTGCTCAGTCTTATAATTAAGGTAAATTTTGAGTGGTAGTAAATGAATCCCTACCCCAAAAGGAATTGTTAGCTTGTGGAGTTTGAAAAAATTTTGAGACTGCACATGCTTGGGGGAGACATGTACAGTCAAGTTTGATTTTTTGGGGACAAAAACAGCTGAGAAGAGTGTTGTGGAGGATTTCACTCGTATACATCTTTGAATAAAAGAAGAATTTGCCTTAATGCAGTGGATGAAGAGGAGGCACTGATGGAAAACATGAAGCAAAGGCGTGGTAAAGCCAAAATTGGGCCTGAAGTTGGTCTTAAACAGTATTTTAACCAAGTCCCAGAAGATATTATGCTTTGTCTGAGGCATGCACAGCCCAGAAGGGTCCCCACAGCAGAAGAAATGGAAAAAAGATGAGCAGAGGACTTCTCAGAATCCAGGATCTGAATAAGTATTATGAGATAAAAGTATGTTATGCAGAATTGTAATTTGCTTTTGTCTTTGTCCTTACACTGAGAACATTGCTGCTTCTTTTGGTCTTCCTTAAACTCACTTTATTAAAAACCAACGTATTTATTTTTTTCCACCTTCCTTTGTTCTAACTTCACCCCTCTTTACATGTTAAGATGAAAGTGAAGCAACTCCCGCTGACTTTACAGGTCTGAAGGGAATTTGGAATTTGACTCAACAAAATTATCTCTCCTCCCACGCTTTTTCCCCCTGAAACACTGATGGAACACACTCCTTTGTCCCTCACACATTCTCCTAAAGTCTATTTGGACCCAAAGCAGAGAGCTCACAAGCAGGCAGCCACTTTTGATGAGCTCAGCCCCAGCACATCTGTGTTTCTGCAGGACCTGCTATGCTGCCAGCCTGAGACAGCTTGAACGGCCGCCTTATTTTATGGCTGTACTGACACAATCCTGCAGTGAACCATGCGACCCCCAAAGTGTTTAGAATGGTGCATTTGTGTAAGGAAGACTTTTTTCCTCTGGAGGAAATCAGAGCCTCCAAGATAATCTGCACAAACACGTTATTGACTCGTCCCTTTCCCTAGGCAAGGAGAGCTGGGTTTTTCAGAAACCGATCTGCTGAAGTATTTGCAAAGTGGAGACTTAGGAAGCTTAACAATTGGTAGAAATATTATCATCAACTATCAGGGTAACATTATCCAGTCATTCCCACCCACAGATACACACACACACTGGATTTCGGCTCAGAAAGCCCTGCAAATAACGCACTGTAGGTGTGTGGTCCTCAAAGTGTTTAAATGTTTGAAGATGAAGTGAGCAGGAACATCTTGCGTGCCCCAGCTGAAAGAGGGTTGGGAGGAGTGGGGGGTGGATTTCCCTGGACAGATGATAATTCTCCATCCTTCTATGTGCTGCCAAACTACCTCAACTGGTGGGGGTTTATAAACTTTTTTCTGGTCTCTGAAGAGTAGCTTTTTTAGTGTTTTTTGGAACACATCAAATGCAGTACAATTAAACAGGAGAAAAAAAATATTCCCAGGGCCCTTCATTCCCTTCCTTTCCCCTGTCAAGATATTACTTAATTTAAATGCTGCCAAAGTTAATAATGAAAGACAACATCCTCTGGTGTGTCAGAGCTCAGTGCCCAAGAAGAAAAGCAAGAGTGCCTTTTTGCACTCCCATCTTTGCTAAATTCAACCTGGAAAAAAACTAGAGCAGATTCAGGGATACTGTAATTAGCAGGATTTAAAATGATCTCTGCAGGTCACTTTTCTTGGCCCAGAATTGCCCAAGAACTCGACACCTGAACCGAATATCTGAGGTGCCTGTGCCATCATATGGTGCCTACAGTGTAAGGCTGGAGGTGCCACCAAGGCAGTTAACCCGGGTATGTGCCACCCACAGGTACTCCAGAAAAACAAACTGCCTTGGGACAACAGCTTTCCCTTCCAAACAGGATGGAAAGTGGGCAGAGCATGGTCCAAAGATTCATACCAGGATTTTGTGAGTAAAACCACAGGGCTTTTTGAGGGGGTGGAAGGAAAGGATTTGGTGCTTGTTGAGGACCTGGGAGTTTTGGGGTGAAGGAGGTGACAGGAGTGAAGGGACTCCACATTTTCTCCCTCCTCCACATTCCCACAAACCTAATACACTACTGAGGCACTGAACAGAGCAGATGAGCAGTGCCAGACTTCACTTCATTGCTTTTTCTTAAACCACCCCCCCGAAACCTTTTTCTCTTTTCTAAAAATAATTTGTATGTGAATCAAAGGGGGAAAAGAAAGGTAATGCACAAAGATACAGAGTGGCTTATTAATTAGTGTGAGGTGCTCTCAGTGCTCCTGTATATACAGAAGGGCTGAAAACGTAAAACACTGAGGTGACATTTTAGCTGGTGCTGGGCCTGTGGAGTGTTACTGTGATGTGCAGAGCCCCCTTGCTTGGGTAACTCACTCTCAGTGTCATCCCAGCTGCTGTCTTACAAAAACAAACAAAAGTTGCACAGAAGGATTTGAGGTTTTGGCACTGAAGCCAGGGATTGGGATTCGGGCTAGATTTATACAAGAAGGAATATTCTCCCACAACTTATCCATTGTGTGCATGTGGTATTTGGTGGGTTTGCACTCCCCTGTCCTTGTCCTCAGCAAAACCCTATGCCAAAGCCTTCTTGCAGGGAGTGCTCCATGTTCCCTAACACAGCAGCCTTTGGAGGTTTGCTGGTACAAAATGAATATTCTTTCCAGGGAAGACCTCCCCAAGGCGGCCTGGTTCTCTCTGCTCTCTAGCAAGGCAATCACAGACCCTACTCCAGAGAGCACAGGAGGAGTGCTGCAAACCATGGTATTCACCTGTTAAAGGTCAAGGTCAGAGCCTGCCTGGCTGCAGCCCAACACCCCTTAATCACAGCAGCCTAATGGCCTCGCTCTGCAGCCGATGGAGCAGAACATCATGTGATGTCTATCACCGACTTCCCGGTACCACCTACAGCTCAGTCCTGGCTTTAAAGCAAAGCTTTTGCTCCTCTCTCTGGGCCTGCAGGAAGGCATCACAACCACCTTGGCCTTGTGCCTCTGTCACCAAAACATGGAGCAAAGGGAGCCCCTGGTACCCTAAACTGCATGGAGGTGGGGACCCACGGAAGGGTGGGAACCCCAAAAGGGAACTGCAACAGTGTTTTAACCCAGTGACTGTTCTGCAGGAGATACTGCCTGGGGGAAAGGCTTTTTCTCTCTTCCATCTCTGGCTGGAATCTCTCTTCTTTCACCTTTAGCTGTGTGAGCTTACAGTTTAAAAGAAGAAGAGCGGAATAATAACCCAATGCCTAAGTTGTTAATGAAATCAACTGGGGAGCACCTCATATATGCAATGAAACAGAAAAGTTGCCCTTGTCTTCCACAGTGTTGGGGTTTTAGTTTAGTCTGTTTTTTCTCTGTTAAAGGAATTTTCTCCCATATGCATGTTGCTAGGGGACAAATAGCTGTACTTAAGAAAGACAAAAGGGGAGTGGGGCGGACCTGGCTACTCCTTTGTCTACACCTGGGTGTGGGGTCAGTTCGCTCTGAACGTCCGGAGAGAGAAGCTGCAGAGAAAGGAGCTGCTGCTTCTTTCTTTTTGGCCGTTCTTTCTTCCTGCTGGAAACAACGCCGGGACCCCAAAAGCCGCTTTCCCTGCCCTGCTGGAGACCGAGCTGTGGCTGCCCTGCCCCGCTGCTGCTTCGAGCTTTCGCTACGCTGTAGCCCTGCTTGCCCTGCCTGCCTGGGCCTCCGTGGGTTTTTCCCATCTGGATACATCTCGTCTGCCACCCGGGATTTGCGTTCGTCCCTGCCATTCCAGCCTGCTGTTCCTGAGAGCCCGGGATCAACTGCCCAGCGGTTTGTGAAGCCTTTGTTCCATCCCTTCCCGGGATCCCAGGGCACCGGTGCCGCGTGTGTCCCGAGCTCGCTCCGGAGCGCCCCCTGCAGCCGCGGGGGAACCATCGCACCTGCCCTGCTCACCGGGAGCCGCCAGCGCCCCTGCCGGCTGCGAGCGGAACTGCACCCGAGGGGAAATAGCCTGACAGCCGAGAAGGCTGGTACTGGGTTTGTGATTGCTGTTACTGCCATAGTTGTTGTTGTTTTGTTTGACTGGTTATATACATATATATATATATAGTAAAGAACTGTTATTCCTATTTCCCACATCTTCGCCTAAAGGCTCTTGATTTCAAAATATAATAACTTGGAGGGAAAAGGGGTTATATCTGCCACTTCAAGGGGGGCCTCTGCCTTCCTTAGCAGACACCTGTCTTTCAAAACCGAGACAGATCTTGGCGCCCAACGTGGGGCCTAAGGGCATTAAGAGATAGAGGTGAAAAAGGAATAACAGTTCCTGGATAACTTTATTTTGTGTGCTGGATATTGGAACCTTGTTAGGCAGCACTATGTGGTCTAGTTTACCCTGGTTCGGGTGGCATGTGGCCGTGGCTATATTCTTCCCCTTTGCAGCTCCTTACTTGAATATGGGTCCTCTGACTAAGGCTACCATTGCTGTTATCCAGCTTGCGTTATGGGTCGAGAAGGTGAGGAATTCATGGGTTTTTAACTTCCTCCGGAATGTGGGCACATGGATAAACAGCTATCACACACTGAGCACATGTTTTTGGGGTTATGTTAACAATGGTACCTTCTGTGAGGAAATGACACCAGGGGAAGTTTTCCCCCAACCCCTCAACCAGTTCTTTGGGCCCACCCCATCAATTTTCGAAGGGTTTAAATTCCCTCTGAATACTAACCATCTGCTGCTGATAGGCCTACTCTATTTAGCATTCAAGGATAAGTTGAGATTGGCTTGGATATCTACCCGGACACCAGCCCCAGAGACTAGAGATCCTACCCCAGAGCCTGATCCTGCCCCAGAACCTGACATGGCCCCAGAGAGTAGAGTTCCTACCCCAGAGCCTGATCCTGCCCCAGAGCCTGACACGGCCCCAGACACTAGAGATCCTACCCCAGAGCCAGAGCCTGCCACAGCCCCAGACACTAGAGATCCCGCCCCACAGACTGATACTGCCCAACAGTCCACCTCAGAAATGGACTACCCAAACTGGGTGGGGGTACTGGCAAAAGGGATGCAGGAGATGTGCCAAGAGATGGGTCAGGTGCGCCAGGGGATATGCCAGGAGATGGGTCAGGTGCGCCAGGAGATATGCCAGGAGATGGGCCAGGTGCGCAAGGAGATGTGCCAGGAGATGGGCCAGGTGCGCAAGGAGATGTGCCAGGAGATGGGCCAGGTGCGCCAGGAGATATGCCAATTGCTAAGGGAATACACCTCCTCAGCTAGTGAAAAACCCTCTCCCTGCCCCAAAGAGGGTGAGTCCGATGGTGCAGCAGTGGAACCCACGGATGTTACAACCATCCAGGCTTCAGCTGAACCACAAGGACAACCACAGCCAGCAGCAGTCGCCCCTGTGCAAAGGAGGAAGTATAAGACCAAATCAGTACGACCAGTCAATGATGATGGGCAACCAGGGCCCTCACAACCAGCAGGAGAGCCAGAGCCAGAAGTCATCACTGAGTCCCTGTCGCACGACAGTCTCCGTGCTATGCGAAACGACATTGTGCGAAGGGGGCGTGAGCCTTATACCACCTGGCTGCTTCGGGTTTGGGACCTTATGGGCACAAGTGTGCAACTGGATAGTGGTGAGGCAAGGTATCTGGGATCGTTGACCCAGGACCCAGGTGTGGACCAGATATTTGTGAGGGAGCCAGGGCCTCTCTCTCTTTGGGAGCGGCTCTTAATGAGTGTGAGAGAAAGGTTCATTCACAAAGAAAGAATGCAGGAGTATCATCATAGAATGCAGTGGAAGACACTCGAGCAAGGGATCCAACAGCTAAGAGAGGTGGCAATATTAGAGGTACTCTTTGGGAAGGATGGACAGCATGATAATGACCCCGATAAGGTCAGGTGCACAGGACAGATGATGTGGAACCTGGCAAGGCTAGGGCCATCACAATACACCACCTTCATTGCAACGATTGATGCTGAAAATACCCGAGAAACAGTGGGCTCTGTTGCCAACAGGCTCAGGCATTATGACAGCATGATCAATGGCCCGCTAAAAGCTCATGTCTCTGCTGTGGTCCAGGACCTCAAAGAGGAGATGAAGGAGATGAGGGAGGAGATGAGGGAGGAGATGAGGGAGGAGATGAGGAGGGTCAGCGTGGCACCAGTGCGAGTCACAGGCCCCCAAGTCAGAGCCCGTCGTCCCCCTGCGAGAGAGAGAGGGTACACCCCACGAGCTGAGCTGTGGTTTTTCCTGTGTGAGCATGGGGAAGACATGAGAAGGTGGGATGGGAAACCCACCTCTGCCCTGGCAGCGCGGGTGCGTGAACTCAAGGAGGGAGGCACTAACCGAGGGGGTTCCGCTAAGGTGAAGGTAGCCTCAGCCTCCCGTGACCGAGCTGCCAGGCACTACAGAAGGGAGGATGATATGTCGGATCCCCTTGAAGGTACCTCGAGCATGTACGCCCAGGGAAAGAATGATAACCAGGGCTAGAGGGGCCCTGCCTCTAGCCAGGAAGAGGCACGGGAGAACCGAGTTTTCTGGACGGTGTGGATCCGATGGCCTGGCACATCAGAGCCACAAAAATATGATGCATTGGTTGATACTGGAGCACAGTGTACTTTAATGCCATCGGGACATGTGGGGGCAGAACCTGTATCCATCGCTGGGGTGACCGGGGGATCACAGCAGTTGACCCTTTTGGAAGCTGAGGTGAGCCTGACTGGGAAGGAGTGGCAAAAGCATCCGATTGTGACCGGCCCAGAGGCCCCGTGTATTCTGGGCATAGACTTCCTCCGGAATGGCTACTACAAAGACCCAAAAGGACTCAGGTGGGCATTTGGGATTGCTGCTGTGGAGGCAGAGGGCATTAGGCAATTGAACACCCGGCCTGGACTATCTGAGAATCCTTCTGCAGTTGGGCTCCTGAAAGTGGAAGAGCAACGAGTGCCAATTGCCACCTCGACAGTGCACCGCCGGCAGTATCGGACAAATCGAGATGCTGTGATCCCCATCCACAAGATGATCCGTGAGCTGGAGAGTCAAGGGGTGGTCAGCAAGACCCACTCACCCTTCAACAGCCCCATCTGGCCTGTGCGCAAGTCTGACGGGGAATGGAGATTGACTGTGGACTATCGTGCCCTGAATGAAGTGACTCCACCGTTGAGCGCTGCCGTGCCAGACATGTTGGAGCTCCAGTACGAGCTGGAGTCCAAAGCAGCAAAGTGGTACGCCACTATTGACATTGCCAATGCATTTTTCTCCATTCCTCTGGCAGCAGAGTGCAGGCCTCAGTTTGCCTTCACCTGGAGGGGCGTGCAGTACACCTGGAATCGACTGCCCCAGGGGTGGAAGCACAGTCCCACCATCTGTCATGGACTGATCCAGACTGCACTAGAAAAGGGTGAGGCTCCAGAACATCTGCAGTACATTGATGACATCATTGTGTGGGGGAACACCGCAACCGAAGTGTTTGAGAAAGGAGAGAGAATAATTCAAATTCTCCTGCAAGCTGGTTTTGCCATCAAGAAGAGCAAGGTCAAGGGACCTGCCCGAGAGATCCAGTTCCTGGGAGTAAAGTGGCAAGATGGACGACGTCAGATTCCCATTGAGGTCATCAATAAGATCACAGCAATGTCTCCGCCGACCAACAAGAAGGAAACACAAGCTTTCCTAGGTGCTATAGGTTTCTGGAGGATGCACATTCCCGAGTACAGCCAGATCGTGAGTCCTCTCTACCTGGTTACCCGCAAGAAGAATGATTTCCACTGGGGCCCTGAACAGCAGCAGGCCTTCGCCCAGATCAAACAGGAAATTGCTCACGCCGTAGCCCTTGGCCCAGTCAGGACAGGACCAGAGGTGAAGAACGTGCTCTACTCTGCAGCCGGGAACAAGGGTCTGTCCTGGAGCCTCTGGCAGAAGGTGCCTGGTGAGACTCGGGGCCGACCACTGGGATTCTGGAGCCGAAGCTACAGAGGATCTGAAGCCAACTACACTCCCACAGAGAAGGAAATCCTGGCAGCTTATGAAGGAGTCCAGGCTGCCTCAGAAGTAATCGGCACAGAGGCACAACTCCTCCTGGCACCTCGACTACCGGTGCTGGGGTGGATGTTCAAAGGAAAGATTCCCTCCACGCATCACGCCACCGACGCTACTTGGAGCAAATGGATTGCCCTCATCACGCAGCGCGCCCGAATTGGAAACCCAAGTCGCCCTGGGATCTTGGAAATAATTACGAACTGGCCGGAAGGTGAGACTTTTGGGTTATCTTCTGAAGAAGAAGAGGAGCAGGTGACACGTGCCGAAGAAGCCCCACCATATAACGAGCTACCAGAGAGTGAAAGACAATACGCCCTCTTCACTGATGGTTCCTGCCGAATTGTAGGCGCTAGCCGGAAATGGAAAGCCGCTGTATGGAGCCCCACACGACAAGTTGCACAGGCTACTGAAGGAGAAGGTGGATCGAGCCAATTTGCTGAGCTCAAAGCTGTCCAATTAGCTCTGGACATAGCTGAAAGAGAGAAGTGGCCAAAGCTCTACCTCTACACTGATTCATGGATGGTAGCCAATGCTCTGTGGGGTTGGCTGGAAAGGTGGAATAAGGCAAACTGGCAGCGCAGAGGAAAACCAATCTGGGCTGCTGAAGAGTGGAAAGACATTGCCACTCGGGTAGAGAAGCTATCCGTGAAGGTCCGTCATGTAGATGCTCACATCCCCAAGAGCCGGGCTAATGAAGAACATCGTAACAACAAACAGGTAGATCAGGCTGCGAAAATAGAGGTGTCCCAGATAGACTTGGATTGGCAACATAAAGGAGAACTGTTCCTAGCTCGATGGGCCCATGATGCCTCAGGTCATCAGGGCAGAGATGCCACCTATAAGTGGGCACGAGACCGAGGGGTGGATCTAACCATGGACAGTATCTCCCAGGTTATCCATGATTGTGAGACATGCGCTGCGATCAAGCAGGCCAAGCGGGTGAAGCCTCTGTGGTATGGCGGGCGATGGTCCAAATACAAGTATGGGGAGGCCTGGCAGATTGATTACATCACACTGCCTCAAACCCGCCAAGGCAAGCGCTATGTGCTCACAATGGTAGAAGCCACCACTGGGTGGCTGGAGACCTACCCTGTGCCTCACGCTACTGCCCGGAACACCATCCTGGGCCTGGAAAAGCAAGTCCTTTGGAGGCATGGCACCCCTGAGAGAATCGAGTCTGACAATGGGACTCATTTCAAGAACAGCCTTATAAACACCTGGGCTAGAGAACATGGCATAGAGTGGGTGTACCACATCCCTTACCATGCACCAGCAGCTGGGAAGGTTGAGCGGTGTAATGGACTGCTTAAAACCACCTTGAAGGCACTGGGTGGGGGGACTTTCAAAAACTGGGAGATGCATTTAGCAAGAGCCACCTGGTTAGTTAACACTCGAGGTTCCACCAGCCGAGCAGGCCCTGCCCAATCTGAACCCCTACAAACAACAGATGGGGATAAGGTTCCAGTGGTGCACATGAGAGGTATGCTTGGAAAAACTGTTTGGGTAAAGTCTGCCTTGAGCAAAGACAAACCCATCCGTGGGGTTGTTTTTGCTCAGGGACCAGGTTGCACCTGGTGGGTGATGCAAAAGGATGGAGAGACCCGATGCTTACCTCAAGGGGACCTTGTTTTAGGGTGAACTACCCATGGCTCTGTACTTGTATCAGTATCAGCATGTATATTTGTATATAATTTGGGTAACGCATAGATTTATATGGTTAAAAAAGTTAAGTTTCATGTAACATGTTAGTATGGGAAAAAATTCGGGGTGGATAATGTTGGGGTTTTAGTTTAGTCTGTTTTTTCTCTGTTAAAGGAATTTTCTCCCATATGCATGTTGCTAGGGGACAAATAGCTGTACTTAAGAAAGACAAAAGGGGAGTGGGGCGGACCTGGCTACTCCTTTGTCTACACCTGGGTGTGGGGTCAGTTCGCTCTGAACGTCCGGAGAGAGAAGCTGCAGAGAAAGGAGCTGCTGCTTCTTTCTTTTTGGCCGTTCTTTCTTCCTGCTGGAAACAACGCCGGGACCCCAAAAGCCGCTTTCCCTGCCCTGCTGGAGACCGAGCTGTGGCTGCCCTGCCCCGCTGCTGCTTCGAGCTTTCGCTACGCTGTAGCCCTGCTTGCCCTGCCTGCCTGGGCCTCCGTGGGTTTTTCCCATCTGGATACATCTCGTCTGCCACCCGGGATTTGCGTTCGTCCCTGCCATTCCAGCCTGCTGTTCCTGAGAGCCCGGGATCAACTGCCCAGCGGTTTGTGAAGCCTTTGTTCCATCCCTTCCCGGGATCCCAGGGCACCGGTGCCGCGTGTGTCCCGAGCTCGCTCCGGAGCGCCCCCTGCAGCCGCGGGGGAACCATCGCACCTGCCCTGCTCACCGGGAGCCGCCAGCGCCCCTGCCGGCTGCGAGCGGAACTGCACCCGAGGGGAAATAGCCTGACAGCCGAGAAGGCTGGTACTGGGTTTGTGATTGCTGTTACTGCCATAGTTGTTGTTGTTTTGTTTGACTGGTTATATACATATATATATATATAGTAAAGAACTGTTATTCCTATTTCCCACATCTTCGCCTAAAGGCTCTTGATTTCAAAATATAATAACTTGGAGGGAAAAGGGGTTATATCTGCCACTTCAAGGGGGGCCTCTGCCTTCCTTAGCAGACACCTGTCTTTCAAAACCGAGACACACAGCTAGTGCCAAGAACAGGTTAAACTTTTCTCTTCAATGCAGTCAATGACATTATACCAAGGATACTTCAACTTCTATCTGTCTATAACCATTCTTCCATAAATAACTACTGTTTATCAGCTACAAGTTTTAGGGAGTTTGTGAATGGTTGGTTTGGTAAGAGATCAGGACCTGTATGATACCTAAAAGCACCAAAACGAAGGGAAAGTTATTACTTGTTTTGAATGATTTCTGAAACTAGTCACTTGCTTAAATGAGATTAAATTGTGCAAATCTAGGAAACAGTGAAAGGCCATGCCTGGATCCATCACCCAACTGCCATGTACCTGTTTTCCTGCTCTATGTCCCCTCATTTCCCTGCTAGATAGTGGGTGGAAAAAAGGCTGGTAATTTATGACTCCTGTTAATACTGTAGGCTGGACGTGTTGACAATATATCAATAATTATTTCTGGTGAGACCTGACCAGTGTAGTATGGGTCTCTGTAGGATGACTCATTTTACCAGAAGACAGATATATGTGACCTGAGTTTTATGACAGATGTCAAATATATCGAAAGGTGGTGTGAAGAAGATCATCTTATTGGCAAAGTAATGAGAATCTTGTGGGAAGATTAATGTTAAAACTGAATTGTGTGGTGCCTCCTTCACTCTGTGTTTTTGATAAGTGGTGCTGGGGCAGAAGGGAAAGGGTTATCCTCAGCTTGGTGTGGGCCAAAAGTGGGAAATTTTGGAGAAACAATAGTATTAATCAATGTGATACCTTAACTTTCATGAGGAGATCAAAAAACAAACGTCTTTTTGAATGGGAAGGAATTGTTGGGGGGGTTGGTGAATGTGGCAGAGTGAGGGGAGCAATCAACTAACCAGACAGCGTGGCCTAAATCTTTCAAGGTGACTGCTGTCTTGACAACTTATATGGGTCTTATTTTCAGCGAGTGTTAAGCCTCCCACCTTCTGAAAATCAAGCCCTCATGTTTCGCGCTGGCTGCCACTGAGCGGAGGTCAGCTGCCACCTTGGGAAGCGTAGGCTCCAAAAGCCTCTTCTCCTGCAAAGCCAGCACAGGGAGGGTCCCTTTGCAGAGATGGGCTCTTTGCTGCTGGAAAGCAGTTCCCTGTCTCAGGCTCCCCCACTGGTGCGCCTCTCTGATGTCTTTGGAGGCCTGGGGTGGGCCAGCATGGTATTCTGGTGCCATCAGAGAAGTGGCTAGAAAATAGCCACCATCACACTGTTCTGCTGGTGAGCCCTCCCTCCACATCCCTGGGCTCCTGGTCATCCTCAAGATAAAGGAGTTCCAATGGAATGTCAGATGAGAGCTCAGGATGCCAGCCTTGCCCTGGGCACGTGGCCCCGTTTTGCTGTTGCAAAGACCACCTCTTATATAGAGAAGTCCAAAGGATCAATTATCATAAAATCATCGAGTCAAAGAATGGTTTGGGTTGGAAGAGATCTTACAGATCATCTTGCTCCACCCCCTGCCTTGGGCAGAGATGCCATCCACTATCCCAGGTTGCTCCAAGCCCCATCCAACCTGGCTTGGAACACTCCCAGGGACGGGGCATCCACAGATTCTCTGGGCAACCTGTGCCAGGGCATCATTACCCTCACAGAAAGGAATTTCTTCCTAATATCCAACCTAAAGTTACCCTTGTTCAGCTTAAAATCATTACCCCTTGTTCTATCAAATTATTGTCCCTCCATCCTTGCTCCTGCTGGAAAGACGGTAAGGAGCTGCCTCCTCTGGCAGTAAGGAAGAAAGTCTGATTTGTGGAGGCAGGAAAAGAGACCCTCTCTGTGTCTTGATCATATTTGGTTGTGCAAAACCACTGCTAACATTTCACAGGGAGGGAGTTTTCTGTTACCCAAAAGTGCAACTTTCTCCATGGAGGAAAAATGTGGGGAAAGCCTGCAATATTATTTGAGGAGAAAGGTTTTGGGAAAAGCCTGCATTGCAATGCATAGATGTTTTTTTCTTGTTTGTGCAAGAAGGGCGCCTTTCGAGTGACACAGGTGCTTCAATGTAATAACAAGGTCAAGCTTGAAAAAAAAATTATATACTTTGAATAATTGAGCTGTATTTTTAGCCCTCATTTTGTGATCTGTGTCACATATATATATGTGTGTGTGGCTCATTTCCCTGTTCACCAGAGACACTTTTGCCATATTCAGGTTTGCTACCTAGAGAAGAGGCACATGGGCACTTGGTGAGCTAAAGGCACCTTTTGACTTCTTTCAGCACAAAAAGAGTTGCAGGATTTTTCTTGCTTTCCCTTTTTCTTAGAAAGGTCATGATTATAATTTCACCACAAATAGGACAATTTTCTTTCATTCAGCTCTAATAGTGGCACAAATTTAACTATATTGTGCTAGCAGGCACTGATATATTAATTAAAATATAGACTAATTATTTACCCTAGTTAGTTCATACAAATCTCAGTAGTATAATCAGTGGACTCCCTTAAGAATTTTTGTCATATTCAGCAATTGAAATGGTTTCTCTTTTTCATTCTATTCAGGATCAGATTTAGTTTGGGGTTTTTACTTTCAGATCGGTGCTTCAGTGGCCTCCACAGCCCTGATCTATGCAAATCGATTGTGCAGCCACAGCCACAATGACTGGTGCTAATAGGTGAATAAAACCTGTAAAAAAGTTATCCTAGTAACTGTGGCATTGTGGCTAAGTGACTCTTCCCACTCTCAACTTTGAGGAAATTCCTGACCTCGTGCTGGTTCCTCTGCGGTACATTTGGTCACACATAGCCAGAATGGTTTCTGGGAAGTGGTGCTCTGATGTTCTTCAGCATGAACAGATGTGGAACAATGTGGAACATGGGGAAAATGTTCAGCCTGTTTCGTAAGGAAGAGAAAGGAATGCCTCCTGGCAGAACAGAGGCAGAGCATTAAGACGGTGCGGATCTGAGCCTTTATTAAAAGGACAAGTGAATCTGACATCCAGAGCTGCAACACAACTTGGGATGCCCAACTTGTGTATACTTAGGGCTTATTTGATGCCAGGTGTTTATTTTAAACACAGGTGGTGTGAAAGTTGCAGATGGCCTCGTTGAAAGGGAAGAAAAAACCTTTCAAAGCAAAGGGGTGAAGGAGAGGAAGGATGAGGTGAGTCTGAGTAGGAGGGAGACTGACCCAACCTGCAACTCGCAGACGTGGCAACCTCATAAACACCTTTTGTTCCTCCAGCATACAGCCATCGGTCCTCAAACACTGTCTCCAGAGCATAGAAAATTGAAAAGAGCAGGTCAAGATTTCCTAGTTTTTCTCGCTTTGTGCTTTTCTTTCAGTGCCAATCCCTACTTTCTCATCTTCCCTCCACTTTTCTCTTTTTCTCAAGAAGACTGAGCAGCATTGAAGAGAAGAAACTGCATCATCTAACTGCTGGAAGAGACAGTGATGAAACTATGTACAGCCCTTCATATTTACAGCCCTTCCTATGTACACTGTAATTAAAAGTTGTGTCTTTCCCCTTGCTGAAGAGAGGGCCTTGACCAATTTGGGGTATTGAACACCAAACCCAAGCTGACTGTTGCTGGTATCAGTAGTGTGGGTGGCACCTGTGAACCAAGTTCTCTATAACCCTAGGAGTTATAGCCTTCTTTAAATATATACTTCCAGCAAACAAGCGCTGAAAAGATCAAGCAGAAATTAACACACAGGCTGAGAATGAGACTTTCCCAGTGAGACAGCGCAAGACTATTTAAAAACCTGCCCTAAACAGCAGAGTCATCAGCGTTCCTGGTAGTGCAGCTGTGTATCTTTGAAAATCAGGCACCCTTTAAGCACATTTTCATCATAATATAACTAATATACATTTTATTATATTTCCTTTCCCTGTTCTACTTCTGCTTTAACCATGTGTGAACCAAGCCTACATGATTAGACACCTTGTTTTTCACCAGTCATTTCTGTTTGCAGTCTGCCATAAAGTGTTTCAAGTGAATTTTAATATGTTGATGGTACTTACTGGAGAGATTAATATTCATAATAAATACCCCTTAGAAATAATCTTCAGCAAATCCTTTTGACAGAGGAGTTAGGGCTGCTAATGACAATAACTACTACAAAATGCAATTTGGTCAATTACTTTAATTAAATTTCACTCTGTAATGTCCTCTCGTTTATATAGTAAACTAATAGGAAAAAAGTACATCATCCTTATTTGCCTTCACTTAAATGCCCAAAACTGTTTCCTTATGTTTTTCTTTACCATTTGCAGCTCTCTCAGCTTCTAGGAACATTTGAGATAATTATGGGTTTTACAAATAAAGCTTATTCTTCACCAAGAAAGGTTGAGACTTTCTTTTGAGTACGTTTTCCTAGAATAAAAACCTTGACTACACAGATCCTAATCTCGTATTTACAGGCTGGCTGATTTTGGATGGTGCCAGCATTCCAGTGTAAATGGTAAAAGTGTCTACATTTCATCAAATGCTTTTTTAATTATATTGTTTGAAATTGGAGTAAAAAGGAACACAGCTGTCTGGAGATTTTGGTAGCATACAGGTTATAATGAACTCATGAGAAATAACATAGCAGTCTTTTTAATGCACTTTACTGCACTGAACAAGGAATTTTACACTGTGGGCTACATTCTCAGCTGGGGTAAATTGCCATATCTCTGATTTCCTCGCTGTACAACAGCCTGGTTCTGAGCCCCTTGCTTAAAAAAAAATGTAACTCTCATTGTCAACAGTTCATAACAGGAGAGGATTTGGCCTGGGTTTATTATGGTGCAATTGTGTGTAAATATTAAGGTCATCTGTTATCTGGAAAAATGCATGAATTAAGTTAAAATCAGTAACTCTGAGCCCACTGTATCAGTAAAATCAATAAAGCTGTTTCCATGAGCACTGTGAATATTCATGTCAACAATCATAATAAGACATATGGGAATGTAAAACATGCATGTATGACAATTTAGTGATAATTTTAGGGCCAGCATTGTTTTGGGGAGCTGGTGCTGTAATTCCTCTGCTACAGACTAGCAGCAAGTAAAGCTTCAAGAGGGAGAAACAATTCATTTTTATTATGGGGCGAACTGGGGAGGGGCTGTGGAGGGAACTCTTCTAAGATGCTGAAGTAGAAACCACAATTTTTTCCCCCGTGGTTTCACAGAACTCCTGTAAACTGCAGCAGTTTCTTCAGCAGGCTTCCAGTTTCTCTGCCAATGCTATAAATTTTGTTGGGAAGATGAAGTCCTACAGTGCAATTAACTCCAAAAGTGGTACAAAGCAACAGCGCGCAGATACCGGGCTGCAGTACTTAGCACTTAACTCTGAAATTCTGATAAGCCTTATCAACTCAGGGTTGTGTTTAATGTTCACTCCTGCTTATATACTGAAGATACAACCTAGCGGTCACAGTGTTAACACTCCCCAATATCTATTACAATTAGTTTTTGATTAAGAAGCCTAGCATGGCTTTTGAAGCCTTTTATGTTGTGTCAAATGGCTAGTGATGGAGTGAGATGCACAGACACCTCCCAGTAACAAAGCATCTTGTAAAAGGTTTCAAGTGAACTATTTTATCATCCTAATGGAAACCAGATGACTCTAACTCCCCCTTTAATTTCAACTATTTACTGAAGAGTCCTTGTTTTGAATTACTTAAAGATTTATTCCAAACCACTATCTCATGCATTAAGAATCACTAATAACAAAGCCATTCGGAGCAGAGCAAAGCTTTTAAAGAATGTGACTATGCCATTGCATTTATTCTTAAGTTTAAACCACGTTTTTTAATGGCTTTCACGTTTTTATTTCTCAGTTTATTTTCTTAGTGTGTTTTTTTATTTTTATTTCTATTTTTTTCCCTTGAAATCCCAAACACATTTTTCTACAGCCATTTCCAGCTCAACCTGCAGCTGAGCACTGCAGGCTGGAGCTTGGATGGTGGAGCAGAACCTGTGCATGTGCTCCTTCCTCCCGTCTTCCAGACAGCCTCTATTTTGGACCTCCTCTGTATGTTTAGCTCAGGAAGGGCTGCCAAATTAGGGCCTTGGGGGAAAATTCTGTCCACCATGCACAGCTTCATTATTTCCGCTGAGCAGTAAAATTTTCAGGGGACGAAAGTGTCGCTTCGTGTTAGCTGTTGTGGCCTGATGGCCGGAGACACCCTGGCTTGCCTGCTCTCCCTTGGAAAAAACGGGAGGACCAGGGGGAATCTGCTGCTTTGTCCTTGCCCACTATCTCTTTCGGGCTCATCCCTTCCTCCCAGGCACATCTCTCCCTGCATTGCTGCAGAGGGAACCCTGAAATCACCGGGATTAGCTGGATTAGCCGTGCAAAGCGAGTCTCCTCTCTCTGTGGCTGCAGTATCTGCTGCCTGGGGTGCAGACCTCCCCATTTCCGTGGAGCCTTGCAGAGACACAGAAATTGCTCTTAATGAGCACAACCATGAACTGGTTTTCATCCCAAAATGTGACACTGTTATTTACATCTGTCAGTGTTTTACTGAGCTCTCCTTCTCCCTGTGGACACTATCTTCTAAGATGTTTCAGGCAACACAGCTGCAATATTCTTTTGCCAAAATACCCTTTTGACTCAGACTGTAAAGTTCTTCAGAATACATTTTAGTGGCATGAAAAGGATTATAAAATGACATATTTAATTATAGATAGATTTTTTTAAGGTAAATTTATGAGAAAAAGATACATGTAAAGGAAAAAGGGGGAGAAATATGGCTGTCCAAGGATAAGAATAGGTTGTATATTAAGGTGTAGCCATTAAATGTCTTGAAAACCTTAGCTGTATTGAATAAGGAATTTGAACAAATAGGAGATGGTCTATTTCTAAAAACATTAAACAGAATTTTGTTGCAATGAACATCAATAAGTATTGACCTTTTGCTATCATGAGTCTCCTGAGCCACAGAAACAAGCAGTTGACAAATCAGACATCCACACCAAATAGACAGCTCTTCATCCTTCACAGAGATTTCTGCTGTGTGAAGACGTATTTTCAAATCTAGATTAAATCTAAAGGCCTTTAGTAACTCTAGACCTGTGCTGGTCTTTGGACAGAACTAGAGTTCATAGGATGAGTGGAGGGAGAGAGTGAAGTGTTTTAGGTGGGATTGAACCTCAGGTCATACAAGGGCGTGCAGTGATAGGGCAAAGGGGAATGGCTTTAAACTCAGAAGGCTGGCTTAGATTAGATATTAGAAAAAAACTCTTCACTGTGAGAGTAGAGAGGCACTGGCACAGGCTGCCCAGAGGAGCAGTGAATGCCCCATCCCTGGAAATGTTTGAGGCCTCGTTGGATGGGACTCCAAGTAACCTGATCTAGTGGAAAGTGTCCCTGCCCATGGCAGAGGGTTGGAACCAGATGATCTCTGTGGTCCCTTCCAAACCAAACCAGTCTGTGTTTCTATGACACCAAACAGGGTGCCAAAAGGCAAGGCATGTTAAAAACATCGAGAGTAAAAACCTCTTCAGCTGCCCTCCTCTTATTCTGCTGTAACAAGATATATTTTAAAAAATATTTTAATATTTTATTTAATTTGGTGGGTAAAACAGATATTAATTAATAGCTCTCTATCATTAACTCGTTTTCAGAATCATGAACTAGATTTCATTTGTCAAACAGGGAACAGGAACCACAAAATAAAATGGTCACATGTTCATGAGAAGATAGAAATGTTAATTCTCTGTTCTTCAGCCAAGTTATTAGTCTGAGTTGCATTTTTAGCCTGAGACTGCCTATAAACTATATAAAAACATAAATACTTCTGCATTTGTAAAATCCTTATGCTGGCACACAGAGAGGGTGACTTCTGCATATCATTAAGGAAACTTTAATAAATTACATTTTGGTAGAACTCAGGGAGAGTTCCAGCATAGCATGAATTGTGCGTTACATCTCCAGGCCCACAGCAGACTCTTGGCTCTCCAAGTCCATAAACAGAAACCCTTTCAGTTGCACCACAAAATGGGCCATCTACCTTTCTTTTGGCACTCCTAAAATGCCCTCTGCTTTCTGGCTGTACATTTTAGATGATCTTAGATGCTTCTCCAATTTTACTCAATGTTCAGATAACACGGCTTTGCTTATATTCTAAAGCAGCACTTTTCTAAACACTAGAAAATTATAATGTTTATCCAGAGAAATATTCTTCCACATTTTCCCACAGCATGAGGACCATGATGATTATTGTTGAAAAACTGGAAGTTCCACTCCCTTTTAAAGTAAGGTTCCATACGTTTTGTATAATTTTTAGTTGAAATAATAATTAAAGGTAAAAACCAACTGATTTGTGTCCACTGAAGTTTGCATGATGAAAACATGGCAGGAGAGATGCAATTAGTCTCAGATCTGGCTGCCTTCATTTCCCAACCTGAAAAACCAGGGACCTATTTAGAGCCAAGTCAACTAGGACTAATTGTGGACCTAAGAGTGAGGCCTGGCTTCATGGTGAGTTTGATATTCATCTGGAATAAACAGATAGGACTGCACAGGAAAACTGCTGCTGAGCTGACAAGCCTAGAGGAACTGAGAAAAAAAAAAAATCTCAGCTTTTAGGATGTGGGGGAGAAATGCTGAGAATTTATATTTTAGAAAAAAAAAGGTGTTGGTAAAACTTTTACCATTGGCAACTTAAACTACAGTTAGAATATATTTAGAATTAATAAGCAGTTCTAGTGGTTGCTGATGGAATGTTAAATCCAAATATTCATATATTTTAATATCTTTCCTGTAATGAAAAAAGGGACTAGTGATATGTTTGGGGGTGAAACCAATTCTTTAAATATTTTATATTCTGCAGGGTTGTCAACAGGACAGCATCAGTCTGAGAATCAATTGCAGAATGAACATCTGTGAAGTACTTTTTTCAGTAATTCAAATAAATTTGCTCTCCATGAATTAAAAAATAATTTGTTCATAAGATGAGAGAGAGTAGAAAAAATGAGAAATGAATGTCTTAAAATTCAGGCTCCTCTAGGTTTGACTTTCTGATGCTTTTAAAATATTGGTCCTTGCCCTTTCCAAAGTTATTTCTATTAGCTACTTTCCTAAGCTTGCTATAAACTGCCAGTTTTCCTCTCTGTTAATTATTAATATGACCTGTTTATGTACCAGTTATCCAGCTAACCATTAATGTCTGTTTACTCATTGATGACCTTTGCAACTACATGCCAGGCACTTGGCCAGTAAATGTCAACATTTTTTAATAACCTAAAAAATACTCTTCATAGCTTATCTACCTAAATTTTTTTAAGTGAAAACCAAAATTTAAATATTACTTATAATTCACATACATCTGTGTAAGGGTTTTTCAGTCAAATGGAACAGTGAATGTAAAAGAAGAAAAAAATCTTTGCTTAAATTCCTTACTTATGGTTTTGTTTTAAAATACATTACAGCAGGAAAAAGTGTAGGTCCAGCATGCAGGCATAATAAAATGCTTCACAAAAAGAATTACTGTGGGCAAATCCTCATTTTTTTTCCTCATAATTTCAGTATTAACCTGAACACAAGTAAGATGTCTCTTCCATGTGTTCTACTATTAGTTAAAAACTACATGATGGACACAACGGGATTAAGTCTGAAAGTGGTGACACTAATTTTTACCCATAATAGCAAATTTTATGTATATTTTTTTCACACGAAATGGGCCTAATTTAAAAAGACAAGCAGTAGCCCAGGATCATAAAGAATATGAGGGCACTTCCCACCCAAATTGATGTAGGTGTAGGATGCCCTCCTCCAGTCTGCTATGGAGATAAGTGGAATAGGCAGGTTTCTTTTTCCTTGGTCCACTAACATCCTTTCCTAAGAAAAGCCTTGAAATATTGTCTTTGTGATTACAATTTGCAGGTTGGAAATTGGCTTCCTATTGAAATATTTTCAAATATTAACATCATCCCAGCCATAAGTAATGGTGATGGCATTTACAGAGATTGCAGCTTTGATATATACATTGGTATATGTTCACATTTTCACGTTCACTGGAGTTCTAACTTCAGTAAAAATTAGGTTTCTTTTTTTTTTAGTTACAGCCTTGAACACTTGCTGTGACTGTCACTTTATGTGGAATTTATGGTACAGCATATGAGTTGTAAGGCTGAGGAGCAATCTGTCATAAGCCATTGTATCAATAATCTCTGAAAGGGTTTGTTTTGGTCCTGGCTGGGAAGTAAGCTTTCTAGATTTGTACCCTCGGTTACGGAGACAATTTGGGATCAATAGTATTGTTTCAAAGGGGTTTGTCTGTGCTGTAACACATTTACTTAAGCCCTGTGCTACTGTACAGGGTGGTTATACAGTACTTCAAGCATATAAATGCCTTTCAGTTTTTTTGTACTGAATGATAACTCACCTTGTCTTTCTCGGTGAGGTAGGTAATAAATAGAAATCTGGACTGTAACTGAGACATTCTGACTTAGTTAGATCTTCTGGTGTCCTGAAAAAGACAAGTAGACTCAATTACCATGCCAGCAACTACATAAAGATTGTCAAATTAAATCCAAAAACCTATGTTTAAATAACGGTATGACAAAACCAGAAAAAAGGCAAGAATATCAAGCTCTTCTGACATTTTGACCTGGAGATACAGCACTGTGGAGACAAAGAAAAATATTTTTTAAAACATGCATTACTATCATGAAGGACTGAGGGGCAGGACTTGGTCAAATCCATCTTAGCCTGGAGGTATGGACAAGTAGTGCTGCAGCCATTAATCCATGCTGTGTTCCTGCTTTTTGCTGTGATAACCACAAGGTTTATTTGTTAAACATGTAAATATACAACTAAAAGAGAAAGAAAAAAATATATATACTATACTTTCTTGAGAGTGTTTTTAACCAGCACCTTAATTAAGTCAGCAAAAACTTTGTGAGTTGGATGAGTGTTACATGGAATTAGCATCACCCACTGCTGATAGGGAGTTATCCCAAGGTTCAAGCACAACAGCTGTCTAATGGTGTACGGTGACACTGCACACCAGGGTAGGATGCGAGGAAGCATTCCACATCCGATTGGAACTGCAGGGAGACCTGAGTGGGAATTTAATTACTTCTGCTGGAACTTCTTCAGAACATTGGCTTTGGCACCCCGGCCTCTCAAAGCGCGCCGTGGAAACTTTAATGAGTTGCAGTTGTGGAAGGGAGGCTTTTTTTTTAGACATATTGAAAGGCAACAACTCAGCACACCTCAGCATCGTCAGGCCAGAAAAGGAATCCAGTGCTGACTCAGAGGACAGTGCATGAACTGGAATTGTCAGCACCATTCCTTGCAATAGCCAGGGCTTGCTTGGAGGTGCCTCATCTAAGACTGACCTAACTCGACACAGCCTGTGAGACATGGGACAAGGCTCAAATATAATATTCTTGAGGGAAGGGATGTTCTCTGTTCATCTGCTTTTATGTGCAAAGCAATGACATATTTAATCAGGGCTTCCACCTTCCCCCCCTCCAATGCTTATTATTTATAGGGAGCTGTTTAAATTTTCCAGATAAATATGTATTCAGAGTCCTTCCAAACCATATAATGTGCTCTATAGATCAGAGCAACTCCATTTAAAATTGTTTTTTAAAAACGCAAGGTATAATTTGATAGACGGGAACAGCTCTATTGGTTTCATAGATAGCTGAGCATTTATTTTCCACTATAAAGATCATAATATTTACCCAATGGACCAGAACAGCTCCTTCTTAGCCTTTACTCCCTCTATTATGCCACAATTATTTAAATACAGATTCTGCTTGCATTACTTATTTTGTACCCAAGTGGATGGGGATCACCTGGGTGAGTGAGTAAAAGGGGCAAGGGTTGTCTCATACAGCCCATCATCTTCTGAAAGTCTGGTTGCAGATCTAGAGATAATAGGGAGAGATTAAGGACCAACTACTTCCATGGCTGTTTTTATTTATAACGTATCGCTCATTTCTCCCTCCAGTTCAGTTTGAGAGCAGGTTATTCAGCCATGTGTTCTGTGCAGTGCAGGTGGGAGATATTTTAAATGCCAATATGCTGACAAGGTGAGTGGTTAGGGCATGATTTTGTTATATACATGTATAGGTGTGTGTGTATATAAGGAAGCACGAGAGTAATTTCCATGTGATTATTACTTTCCTGCTTTATTTTTGTGTGACCTCAGAAGGCCGGAGCATAAATCCATACTGCAGGGATAGACACTGTCTTGTTATTTATTTTTGGAGAGCCAGCAGAGTGCTTGATACCATAAGGACTGCAGCAGAGGAGATACATGTTCAGAAGCATTTACTAATGGTATAATTAGAAGTACTTCCTAGTGGTATAAAGGAGATATTTCTGCTGCAGTGGTTTCCTCATGTGTGGGCAATGCTGCCTCAGACTTTCAAAAACCTTGGGATTGATTCACCAAGCAAGGAAAATTAGCAACTAAAACTATCAGTGTCATCAGTGAGCATTGGCTTGGGGCTCCCTGATGTTAAATGATGGCCTTTACATACATTTTACATGTCCTTTTAGATCTCTTAATTCCTATCCTTAATTCCCATATTTAAATACACATTTTATCTGCATCATATTCCCTTATTTTTGGTCAGGCCTTATTCTTCCTTTCTTTTCTTTTAACAATTTTGTTTTATAATTAATTAATACAGAGAATCAAATGTGGTCACTACAGAACTAAAAACAAAACATACCCAAACCATTTTCTCTCGTGCTGAAATATATGATCCATCAGGCAACACCCTTCTCTAACTTATTTTTCCAGACTTTGTGTCTCCCTTAGCCAGTATGTTAATATGCAGCCGTAGAAGCAGACGGAGACACCAGTTTTGGTGTATACAACTTTCTTCATTTAAGAGGTTAACCAAAGATGCTGCATGGTATGGCTGTATTTTTCACCTACATGTGATGATGGCTGAACTGCAGGACGACTAAACTGTTTAATTTCTTTTTTTTCACATTGTGCATTTCATCCGGCTCTGTGACTCCTTTCTCTCACAGCCCCTTTCTTCAAAGAAACTGCCCTGTCAGCAAGTTCTCTGTCCTCTGTCATGTTCTCCTCATGCCTCCCCATAGTCAGCTGGTTCAGTTCCAGCTCCACTACAGGCCTCTAAAAACACAAAATATTTTCTTTCTTCCAGAAACCTAATTTTGATTTATATCCCAGATGAGCAATTCAAAAAGCATTTGAACGGTGAAACATAGTTTGGGTTTTGAAGTTATGCTGAGTTACAAGAACTGAAATCTCCTGAAGTTCTGGAACTGTCTGGTGTGGGGTTAGAGCCAAAGGTATTCTCTGAACAAAACCACTTAAAGAAACTTTTTTCCTGGTTGAAAAAGGAATGGATAAATATCAAATGTTTAAGCTGCAGAGGTGTGTAGATAGTTACAGGAGTGGTTACATGGTCAATCTAGCCACAGGTTGACAATAGAAGGCAGTTCTGGCCTTAGTTACATGCTATTGCAATTTAATTCACATCTACACCCAATATCTATCCAGGTGAACCTGGCTGACAGCTTCTGTGTCTTTGACCCCTCAGTAAGGTTGATTTTCAGCCTGTTCAATGACCTGACCCAGCTGCGTATGCATCCACACAACTGCCAGTACCCATGCAATGGACACGTCATGGACGTGCAGCCCACAGAGAAGATGAAGACGAGATTGGCAGCAGCTTGGGCACCAGCAAAAACCTCTGCTAGGGCTGTTTTGACCAAGACAGCACTACAGACATGGAGGTTAGGCCCATCCATTAATGTCTGTCTAAACAGGGTCATTGCAGGGTCTGTTGGAGGGATCTAATTAGAGGTCTGTTTTTTCTTTAAGAGTCCTTGCCTAGTATTTCCCTTACTTTTCCAAACACCCTAAAGTAGACAATACATCACAATGAGGTCAAAGTGGAGGAAAGGGAAAAAAGAAATATTCCCAGCAGCCTCAGAACAATGACAGTTTTAATTTATTATCTAGATGTCATGTGGGTTTTTAAGTCACCAATCATCATCAAGAGAAGAATGGAGATACACGCTTGACAAGAAAGATGCTGTCTGTGGCACCATAATATTCAATTTACTGCCAAGGCTACTGACTTCTGGAGCAATAGGAGAATAAGTGAAATAGTTGATTTCATACCTCAAAGGTAACATGGCATAAGACTTACACTACCTATTTCCATCATCTCTTTTTAAGCAACTTTCTGGATTCTGTATTAGTCCTCTGTAAAAGCAGAAGTTCTTAAGGCTGTCTTGGAGCCATACTATGAAAAAACCCTCTTTCTTAGTATGTTAGGGGTGCAAAGAAAAATCTGAAATACATGCCTACCAAAACGCAGGTTATTTTGACTGCCTGAGATTGCAAACATCCTGCAACAAAACCTAAACTGCCCCTTTGCCACGCATTGTATTCTGCCCCGAAAGCAACAAGTTTGTGTTGGAGCTTTGGGTGGAGGTCCTTGCAGAATGAGCAGAGGGCATCGGATTTCCTTAACATGACCCTGCCCCATTCCTATGCCTATATATTGTCTATTTAGGGAAACATTCCACTGTCCTTGCTCATGCTGAGCAGCCCTGTAGATATAAATCATCCCGCTGTGGAAGCAGGCACAATTCAGCGTGACTAACGGACCCCTCTGTGCTGATGAACATTAATGGATGTGGCATCCTACATCCTTGTGGAGTTGAAAGCAGTGGTACTGCTCATGGAGTAAACTGCTACTCACTGTGAGTAAATGCAGCAACACGTCAGCTATGGATAAGTAAACTACCTGGTGGGAATCTGCCAAGTGACAGAAAAGCATTTTACTGAGCTGGATGGTTTAATTAAGTCTTAAATTATATGTTTATACCAATAATTACACTTCACAGCTGAAAGGAGCTGTAAGAATGCTGTAAGCCACCAAAATACACAGGGGCAGTAGTGTGGTCTTAGAGTGTGGGACTGATGCAGTTGTCAAAAGTGTTCAATAAAGGGTAGTTTTTAAATGCTCAGCAAGGGGTTAAATTCGACAAACTTAAATATTTTCCAAAACAATTTATATTTATTAATGGCTACTACAAAATCCATTTGCCCATAATCAAGTGAAACTTGAAGGTGCTGCCTTTCTTAAGTGCCGACAGTCAACAATATTAAAGTAAATAGTGGAGGACATTCCAAGATAGTATTAACACAATTGATTTATTGATGATTGCACAATGGGAGGTTATCTTTTGTTAATTGACTCTGTAAATAAGCTCATAGGCGTCTCAAGCGAAGGAAAAAAATCTATTGCTACTAGAAAGTCAACAGGGTGAGCTGGCTATGCCACTCCGTAAAGTGTCTGCTCTGCTGTAAAACTCATGGGGTTGGGTAATGGCTGAGAGGCATTTTTAGCAACAAAACTCATGCATACATGGGAAAGGACAGTCCAAATATTGTTAGATTGGACTATCCTGCATGGAAAAAGCAGGAACCATCCCTGGAGCTCACAGATACATTTAGGTGGAGTCCATAGGGCAGCCAGCTCTGATCTTATACAGTTTGGTCTTTCCAGGTGATATATGGAAATATATCTGTTTCTTCACTGTGACCCACCTCTATCCCCTCAGACCTAAGGCCAAGCTTTGCTGGTAGGTACCTCCCCTTGGCATGCTTTATAGATGCTCAGATCTTATCATTGCTTCCTTTTGAAGTTCTTTATCTGCGCCCGGTTCTCTTCTGGTTTGAGCAGGGCATTGCCCAAGTTGTGTAACACTTTTACCATGTCCTTTTCTTTTTATGGCATCAGGACATTTATGGTGACTAGCAGGGACACTGCTTACCCAACAGCTAAGGACTATCTTGTTCAATAACATCTGACCTTCTTGCCTCAACAGCCCAGTGGAGACATTTGGTAGAGACTTGGTAGCCTGATTTTTCCACTTTGGTTTCCATTTTCCTCCCAGCTTTATTTCTTTCTTTCCTTCTGATCCCCTTCTGTTCTTGTCCCCTCCAGTAATCCCATTTTCATCCCACTCTGACCCTGCCTTGACATTTGGAAAGAACTTTAATCAGTCTAAATGTCCTACTTCACTTGGCATAAAATCCAACAGGAAAAGTTCTTTGCTCCTAATTTAACAGCCCTGAAATGTGAGCAAACATGATTTGTAGTTTTGGCAGACAACAGCAGATAGATGGGTGGAATAGGAGCTCTGTTGCCACAGAGCTACTGTGCAGGGACAACTCAGAAGAACATTTTTATTCCTGATCTGTGAAATGTCATGAGATTCCAAAGAAGCTGGCTTCTAGTCTGTGATTCTTATGAATCACCTTCACTGAGTCATGATCCTTTCCCTGTCCTATCAACAACCTCAGTATACAAAAACCAAACAACTTCTGCCACTCCTCCAGAAGAGCACTCAGATTGTCAGAACAAAGGCCCTGCTCTTTCCTAATCTCAAAAACAACTGAGAAATCAGATTAATAAAATCTTTAAATGCTTTGGTGGATGCAGGGGGAATGCTCCCTGTTTGCAGGACTATACAGCCTATCAGTTCCCCTGGCATTGAAGGGCACAAGGGAACATGAAGTATCAGGGTTGCTAACAAGACCAAGCGTGAAGTCTTACACTAAACAAATTAAAAAACCAGCATGTGTCAGTTGTTGTATGTCTTGTTTCTGAAGCTTCTAGATGTCTCCAAAGCCCAAAGTTTACCTCTGAGAGGACAGGGAATTCCCTTCCCTCATGAGATGTAGTTTCCTTTTTTATCTCCTTCCCCTTGTTCCTCAACACAAAATTGCATTCAGCGCTTCACTTAATGACTGTAATGCCCTTGGTTAATAGGATTTCATTGCAATTTCCTATCCTTTAGCTTGACACGGGAGCTCGGTGTGCATCTAGTGTTAGCTGGGTATTGTAAAGCGCTGTCTGCCTGGAAACAGCACGACAGTCGATTCTCCCAATATTCGGAGTAGCAATCTTTGGAATTACGCTGGATCAGGTAGTAGTGAAGATTTCATCTAGAGGACTCAGATTTCTCTGCTGGGATCACAGCTCATGCAAAGATTAAAGGCCATATCCACAAAGATATTTAGGCACTTCAGTAGGAGCAAGGTGCCTCAATAGCTCTTGTGGGACTGGCCTTAGCCTCATTTAGCTCACCTACCTGACAGCCAGGAGTCAGAGCTCTGACCTTCAAAACTTATGGGAAATGCCCACTGATTCCTGTTAAAAACAGCTGCAGGATTTTTTGTGGTGATTCTAATATTCTGACAAGAAGTCCTGGCTAAAAGGAAGCCCTTTTGGATCCTTCAGTTGAGAGAGAGAATGGCGAACTTTCTTTTTTTTCCCCATTTTTTACAGTTCAGGAGAAGGTGAATTTCATATTTTCCTTTTCAATCGTTTGATCTGTCGTGACCCCTCCTGTGCACTTTGTGACACCAAAGTGCTTTTCCATTCTTTGTTGCATTGCTTTGGGATCTATAAAAAGAGCAACAGTGTTGAGGGATTTCTGTTTCATTCCTGTCACTGTCCCAGGAGGATTAGAGTTGTGGAAGCTTGGAGTTAGGCTCATACTTCCCTCTATCCAAATGCCTGGCTCAGAGATAATGGCCTTTGTTTAGGAGGCCTCAATATTCCTGAGGCAGCACTCATCATGATGTGTTTCCCCATTTCCTCTCTCCCTCATGTTTGGTGCCCCTGTCCCTGTATGGATTCAGTAATCCAAGCCATTCTCTGGAAGCAGCAGTGACTCCCGTTTACGTCTTTGCCACCTTTTCTGAGAATGTGTTCATTTCATTGATCCCGTATTTCAACGCAGCAGTTGTCCCTGCCATTATCCTTGACCTACTCATAGCATTTCAGGATCCGCATGTCCCGTGGCCATGGATGAGCACATGGACAGAAACTGCTGCACAGGCCTGCCCATATAGCTTGCTTTAGATCCATGAGAATGGTGTGCGAAATTCCTGCTAGGTCCAGTTTCTTCTGAGCAGCGAGTGCCTAGATAGTTGTACTTCATAATCTGCTGGAATGCTTCTTAGCTGGCTTGGCATAGCCAGTCCTGCAGAGGGAAGAGGGGGGAGAGGATGTGCTCCAGCCCTAAGATCAGATGTCGGGCACAGGTGCTGGCAGCGGAGCAGCGCCACAGCTCCGGAATGAAATCGCAAGCTGGACCTTCTGAAAGGAGCCCAAGATTGTGTATCATGAGTTATGAGGGCAATATAAAACGGAAAGCTTGACAGCATCTGTTAGTTAAAAATTGCTGTGAGAGCTTGGGAGGCTGCGAGCTCAGTGTATTAGTGAATCTCAAACAGGGTGGCTGCACTTTACCTTCCTAATTAAACACTCTCTTAGTTTTTGTTGCCCAGGTTAATTTTTATTTTCCCTTTCTCTCACTGACACAGATTAGCACCATCCATGGAGACATCTATTCACCACATAAACTCTGAATCTGGATTTGTATTTTACTCTCTCCCTCAACTGTTGTAATGTTCTTTGACATGGAGCCGCCGTTTGCTGTCCCAAGGGTCATATGTCTGGGGAAGAAAAGAGATCTCCTCTCACAGTGAGCAAAGTTTTAGTTGACTGGAGACATATGCTGAAAGAGAGTTGGTGTTTTATTCTCAATTACGCCAAGAGCCTACGTAAATACTGGTCCTGCGCATCCAGTTGTGCACTTTGCAATTGAAGAAGGAGCTTTGCACACAGATACAGAGCACATACAGTCTTTAGCACTTTCATTTTGATAGATGTAAATGTTTGGGTTTTTTCCTCAGGGTCTGTCTCGCCACAGAGATTCTGCTGTGTGTTATTTTCTCGTCTTGTATCACAAGCGAAGTATCTGGTCCTGTTCCCAAGCAAATGAATGTTAGACATCTCCTTGGCTTTGAAAGGGCAATGTCAGACCTAAATGAGGGAGAGGTAGGATGGTGCTGGGATGAGACACTCCTAAAAGCCTCTTGAGTGACCCAGGAAGGAGGATTTGTAAGGGCTCCTCTTCCCTCTAAGGCACTAATGAGTCAGTCCTTAATCACAAACTGCCTATGCAGAGCACTGCCCTCCTGACACAAGGACAAGCTTCACCTCTGCAGACCTCTAAAATGAGCCCTCTAGGCTTTCCTTCTTTTACAGGAGATAGCTGACCCCAGTGACCTTGCTCCTCTCCAAATCATGAGCTCATCCTGTAGAAGTGAGGGTATATAGCATTCCTTCCACTTCCTGTCTTAAACTCTGGCCTCAGCCTTAGCACGGGCTGTCCGGGAGGTGGCTGTTTGTCCCGTCCCTCTCCCAGCACCAGCACTGCTCCTGTCATGGCTGAAACAATACTTTTACATAGATTCTATATGATTTTTTGGGTATGTGGAGAACTAGGGGTCATTTTGAGATAAAGTCATTTGGACTATATAAATGGAATTCCTTATTATTAAATCAATAAATAATACCAGAGTTGGCTCCTTGCTGTCAGACACGCTGATTTTCACCTTGGTTGCCACATGCACAGCATGGCCTGAATTCCCCACTTCTGTTATGTTCTCGGTGGCTGAACACACTTTCAAAAATGATTCTTGTAGAAATTTTTACGTTGGACAAATGTTTTCAGCACAGGAGGGGCCTTGCAGAGTTGAAAAGGGAAACTTGCCTTCCTAATAACTCATGGCTGTTGTGGCTACTATGCAAATCTCTTTATCCAATCAATCAGACATGAAATAAAATACACTGACCCGATGCTTGGCTAGCATGTAAATTCCAAGTCATATGAGGCTTGGGGAGCTACAGTGCAGAAGAAGGAGTTTTCATTCCCCATTTGTAAGATGATATCTGCTGGGCTCATTAAATGAAAATATTTTGGGGCCTGTGTCTTGCAAGGTAAACTTGCTCTATTGTGCAGAAGAACATTCACTGAAATAGCTAACATGGATCATCTGATGACATTAGCTTTGTAAGTAATTTCCATGATGTCAAGGGTACACTGGAGATTAAAGGGGGATTAAGGCCTACTTGCACAGTCAAAGCATCACAGTAAATTGACTTGACTTGGCAGGCAGCACCTAAAGTTGGCAAGTTTTCACTGACTAATCATATAAAATCCAGGTTTGTGGTGTTAGTTGGACTACACTTTCACAGAGGCCAGGAAACGTTAAGCTTTCAAGGTGGGAGGTTTTAGGAGGAAAAGGGAGGGGAGAGTGACGAGGAGAATTTTGCAATGTCAAGGTGCCAAAGTAAAATAACAACCCGGTTTTACTGGAGAAGGCTCTGCCTTCCAAAAGCAAGCTGGTTGGATTTCTACCCAAAGGGCTTTTCCTCCAGCAAAGTTTATTTTTTCCCTCCCACTTGCTGTCACAAAATGCAATCTCCTCTTAAAGGATCAGACCCTGCACAGGAACTTCACTGAATAAAGATGAGTTTATATTTTAAAAAGGAAACAGCTGGATTGCAAAAGCAAGGGAGGTAGGCAGCTCTAGTTTCATTAGCTAAGGGAAACTCAGGGCCCCAGAGGAGAACAACTGGGAGAGCAGCCATGACAGAAAAAAAAAAAAGGAAACAGAAGATCATAAAGAACTAATAATGAAAAATGGAAAGTGAGAATGAGCCAAGAAAAACATGCAATAAATAGATTAAAAAAAAAAAAGTTGTGGAGGGAACAGAAATGTAAAGCAACCAAGCAGGAAAAGAGCAGGGCAGAGAGTATGGATTTTCTGGAAATAAAATAAATAATTCTGAGAACTCTAAAGAATCTGATGAAAAATTGGAAGTGTCTCATGTTTGATCTTTGATCTCCAAACTGGTGGCCCTTTCAATATGAAAATGAAGGCAGACCACTGTGTATAATTGGCCAGCAATTTGTTTGCTGCCTCTGCTGGGAAAAACAGCAATTTTGGCTGGGCAAGAGAGTCTGAACTCTATCCATGCTGATGAATTAGGGCCCTCTAAGAGCAGCTTATAAAAAAATGTATCTCATGATTGTTTAGAAGGATCCAGTCAACTGTTTATCTGTGCAGTAATCACTGGATGATGAGTTGGAGGTAACCTGGGTGTGGGACTGTGCATAGCAGGAGTCTGAATGGTTTCAGATGAAGAAAGAGTAGAGATTGAAGGAAGAGAGGGCTAGGAAGAAAAACAGATACTAGTCTGTCCTTCGTCTTGAAATCTGTTCATTGTGATAAAATATATAAACATGGCCAGGACTTCATAGTCCAAGAGAGAACAGATTTTTTTTCAGCTGCCCTTCAATTAGATCCGTAATAATCCTGCAGCTTTATATGGTTTACAGACGACACTTTGCCCAACAGAAATGGTGCTGTTCTTTAAATTGTGCTGTGCTCATTAGGTTTTAATAGGAGCAGTTGTTTAAGGGGTGGGTGGGGGCGGGAGGGGGAATGCACTTGGTGATGCATAGTGGAATGTACATTAATCTTGTTAATGACAACACAGTTAATGGCTGGCAAAACATTACTTTTGAATTAACCTTTCTCTTGTGCAGGCTCTACTTGAGAAACAGAGCCAGGACACCGAAGATACAAGGAAAGTGCATGAAGACAGGGATACAGGATTTCCTATGATTTTATGTTGTTCTTAATTAGGAAGCATATTGGCAGCAAATGCTAACATGTGTTGGGATGTTTAGCTGTAGCCAAATAAATGTTTTCTATTACAACTCTGAATACTTTGCCTAGCCAGAGCCCATGCTGTTCTGTTCATGTCTTACAAAATCCCTTTATAAGTCATTTTGGGGGCCAATTTTCTGTTGGCTTATGCAGCAGAGTTACTTTGAACATATGTATACTCAGACTCCAGAAGGGTCGTTGTCCTCACTTTTTTTTTTTTTTTAATTTCTAATTTTTTTGAGTGATAAATGGGGAAGCCCTTCTTATGAAATGCTTCTGTAATCCAACTAAACAATAGCCTATACTGAGCATGCTCATTTAAAGCAAAAATCCAGGGAATGGATATAACTGGTTTTCTCTGGTCACGTGTTCACACATAGGCTGAATGAAAAATCCATAATGAATCATTTATCTGATATATAATCTCTTTCTCCTGCTTATGAATGGTCTGCAAATAATCTGCTGCTCTTTTTTTTTTTTTGTTCTGTTTATAATTTCAAATTATTAGTTAAATAGTTTCTGATCTGGCTTGCAGGTTATTTGAGAACACTTTGCTTTGAGTATGCACAATTTATAACTCCTGTTACTTCACTGATGTAAACATAGAACTAGAGTCTGACTTGAGTAGTGCAAGTCATTTTTGTGCAAGTGAAAACTTAGGGTTTTATCTTTCCAAATGTACTGCTACTTTTACTTTAATTATTACTAATTTTTCCTGATGATATAGCCACCTCTAGGTAGGAAATCTGATTTGTGTCTCCCTCCCACCTCTGAGTTTCTGTCTTGTATAATCAACCTATTCTAGTTGTGGTAGAAACTTGCTGAAACCCCTTTCAGCTAGAGGGGGAAAGAAGGTGCTCAGGGGCTGCCCATAAAGTGTCATGTATGAAAGACAATGAACAATGGAGCTAAAAATATCTCCCAAACTTAAAACTATAGCAGTTGTTCTGGGTTGCTGCAAATATCAATTTATGGTCAAAAAGAAGGAAGACAAGTTGCAGTATTTAATTACTTGTCAATGTGATTAGCTGCCTGAAAGCGTAAGGATCGTATCCTACCAAAAATCCATAGCATAAAAAAGACCCCTTCATCTTAAATTTCTTCTCAAATTGGACCCCATTAATCACTTTAAAAGTTTCAAAACCACTTGGCTGAAGATCTGGGATAACAGGAGGTTTTCAGGAGGTCATGCTCTCTGATTGCCATCCTTGGCCCTCTGCTGTCTGAGTTTCTGATCTTCTGGCTTCACTCTGGCTGTGGTAACCTGGCTGTCTGTGGGCTGAGCTGTGGTTACCAGTGTGAAATCGTCCCTGGGCTCATGTCCCTGGGGACTGGGCTGCTCAGGAGAGCACAGAAGGGGGAGAAGTGGCAGCAGTGGCTCAGCCCTGCCTTAAGAGTTCAGCTTCAGAAAAGGTAGGGCAGCAGTGGGGTGGTTGTGAACCAGCAGAGATTATAACTAGACCTTTGGAGTCCAGGCTGACATTTAAAGGCTTGAGGCCTGCTGGAGAGCAAAGAAATGTCAATCTTTAAAAGAGCGGACTGGGCTGGTTAGTACGAAGGAATGTCAAAAGAGAGTTTATAGGAATCTCTTAAAGTTGAAGCAAATGTATTTCATTCCTTTGATATGAGCACGTTTCTTCTTGATTTACCTGTGAATTAATGTCACAAGAGCTAGAGCTGGTTAACAGATGCTTGAAAGGACAGGAGGGGAGCACAGAGACTGGGGGACTGGTTAACATTTGACTGAGGGCACATAATGTGTAAGCCTGCCTTATACTGGAACTAAATCATCCCCTCTCGTGTGCTGGGAGCTGGATCTCTGCACTCATTCTTGTGGCTCAGAGAACCATTGAGTGGTTATTCACACCTAGCCCTTTTTAGGATCACCCATTACTCTTATTAACAACAGTGAGCACTACCAAGGAGAAGGAAAAAAATAATATTCTTTCCACAAAAAGGTAAAAACATAATAGTGAATTAAAGTTCTAAATGATAGGACTGTTAACATAATGCCTTTTGTCTAGAATGAACTATAAAACACACATATATACAATGGAGAAAACCCTGTAAATGTGTAATGGACAAAAAAATATATATATAATAAAACTGTTGAAAGAATGCATTTTCTCAGCACCAAGGCTATCCATAAAATTTTTACAGTTTTCCACTATATAACATTATCCTTCATAAAAAATGATATTTTAAAGCAAAAAGGTTGGCAAAAGAAACAATTGGTAGTTAACGGAAGGACGGGATTACAGCACTGTGCCTTTGCTGTGAACGGTGGAATAGAAAATGAAAAACATTTGGGGCATTATATGAAGCCCAGCAGTCATGCTCCATATGGTTTGAAGAGTTGAGCAATGCTTGACAAAGATTTTATGACTTCATTTTCTTAACATTGGATATTATTCCTTCAATCTAGTCCTCCCACCCCATTCCTTGTCTTAAATTTCTCCTGTTTTTCAGACAAAGAAATCTGGTTTATTAGTATGTCCCATTTATATTGAGTTTAATCACATCTGGTTCAATACACTCTTTTGTTACCAGCAAGGCCTAAAGCCCTGTAACAAGGTATTGGGGAAAAATTGAGATAATTTGGTCCCCAGACCCTCTAATACAACTTCCTATGTGACTTGGTTTTAGGATAAGTAGCCAGAGTCCTCTGTATAAGAGGACAGGTCAATATTTGTGGATAATTGGATTTGGAGCACAGAACTTCCTGCCCCCCAAACCTATACTCAGACAGATCAGGTTAAAGTTTTATGTCTCTTAGCCCACATCATGACTTTCAAAAACAAATACTGCTCCCCTTTAGTCATAAAATACACACAAAAATTTGTTAGTCATTCTTCAGTCTGCAGTCGACTGCTATGTGTGCTGCCAGCAGTGGAAGTGCACAGCCTTCCCCAGAAACACCTATGGATTACCCTTACTTTGGTTTGACATTGAAATCGTTAGGCACAGCTGGGGATTGGGCCAAGTTGTGCATTTGTAATCATAAGATGAAAATTCCTGCTGCAAAATGCACACCATAAAAAGAAAAGATGTTTGTGTCTTCCCTTCAAAAATACTTAGGAGGTTCATGGAGGTCTCAACACTGGCACACAATCTTCTATAGAAAGGCAAACAGCACGTTTACTGTTGCTACAGCTGACCTAAACTGAAAAATTCAAACCTGGAACCAAACTTTTTGAAAATCTGAGCATTTGGATCTGCAGCCTTAGCTTGGATGAATCTCTAAAAAGGAATTACTGTTGTCATTTATTACATCAATTCACGTACTGTGCTACACAAATAGATCTTTCTTGAAACATCACTTTTCATTTCATTTATTTTACTTCACAGTGAAAGGCAGAGTTCCTCTAACCCTTCTCCTGCCGTAGAGAGTGCATGCCCTCACATGTGGATCTCACATGCCGTGGTATTTCAGATGGCATGTTGTGAATTAGGTGGATAGAGTATCACTGGTGGTGTGTTTTATCCCATGGACTCAGTCCACTGGAGAGCACTCAGCTGGTTAATATTTCATATGGATTCTTTTCTCTTTTCTTTCCAACCATCTATGTAAACTCTAAGACAGCCGGTCTGGTTTTAGGAGGTGATTTCCTAGCTGTGGATTAAGGATCCATTTGTGAGTCACTCTTCAGGCACTTCAGAAGAGGAGATTTCAGACCTGAAAGAATGTATTGTAAACAGAATAATGTGCTTTCAAAATTAGCTCCTGTACCAAATTATGTATTTACTTAATACACCTTAATGGCTTTTGAAGCAGCCATTAGGCTCCATTGCGTAAATAATATATATACCAAAATATGTATTTAACCTAGATAGGGCAGTGCCCCATTGTTGGTTTTCCTTCCTTCTTTACGAAGTTTTATCTTCATGGCCTTTTGAAAGTCTATTATTCCTGAAGAATTTATCCTCCAGGAGATTGTTTTGGACGGCAGCTGAGGGGGCAGGGAGGAGAGGGGGTTCCTGAGTTTTAATGTGTAGGAAGGAGGAATAGCATTCAGGAGGGCTATAAGACTCTTCAGACTTTGGAGTGGGGAAGGGAGAAGTTCAAATATTATTGAGCAAACCAATTCTCTCAAAGGGCAGGATCCTACAGGGCTGATCCTAACTTAGAGAATAGGAGTGGGTTCATGCATCAGTCAGCTTTGTTTTCACATTGGGCTGGATGTGAATAGTCCTACATGTCCATGAAAAAGATGGGTAGAAAAGAAAGAGCCTCCTCTCTGCTCCCACCACTGAGGTGAAGGACCTGCCCATGCTGGAGGCACTCTGCCATGGTGGGACTCTCATGGGACTCCTTGGGAAGCTCCTTGAGGTCCCCTTAGGGTCAGGACACTGTCAGCCTGGTATTTCAAACAGGCCTTATATGCTGGGAATTCATACAAAATACCTAATCTTTCCGTTGGTTCTCCATCTGTATATAAATACAGAGAGGTAGGATAATGATCCTTGACAGTGGCTTTTTAAGGATAACTTAATGGAACAGATTTCATTGTAGGAATGTTAAATGTGAGAGGGGCACTACACCAGTTGGGACTGGTGGAAAATAAGTGGGGAAATAAGTACAAAGAAGCTGAACCTGCTGTGTTTCGCTGTTTACCTGCTACCTTCTGTAACTGGCACAGCAAGTAAACCATATATCTGCTAATGTTGCAGGTGTACTCTCAGCTAGCTCATAATGGAAAAAATATCTGTAAATAACAGCTCAGTTACAGCAAATGCCAAAAATTACAGTCCATGCTATCCGCAGGTGATTCCACCAATCCCAGACAGGCTCATCAGTTCGGAAATAATAACAAATGCGAAAACTCCAGAAAATGATGTTATCTTGCTCAGAAAATGAGATGAGAAGGAGCAGTTAAGGGCTGAAAATAGAAGTGTTGTATGAGGCCTTGTAACTTTGGCACAGAGTCACAAAGTGCAGAGTGAGAGAGGGTGTGGAAGGCACTGCCAGCGCTGGGCAAGAAAGAAATGTATGATGGGCACACAGGGATAGCCAGGATAAGGGGAGAAGCAAAGTTTCTCAAGTTTTAACGGAATTTGCTATAGACTTGTGTGTTTTCTAGGGCTCTGGAAAGTTCCTGTCTATATTAATCAGTCTATTAAACAAACACTTCTGCAAACAGTCTGTGCAAACTCCTCGAGTTGGTTCACCTGGGTCAACCTGCAGGATGGAAGGGGGCAAGACTTATTGGTCTTCTTAAGAAATGAGTTAACTATAAGTACAATCAACATAATGAAAATGAAAATTAATTCAGCCTGAATCTCTGAGAGGAGTTGCTCTCCTCCTAAAATCTGTTTTTAACAATCCTCTTGCCTATATGGCTTGAGACAGGTATCTCCAGGTAAAGTAGATTTTGGATACACTCGAAATTACCCTGGCTTGATTTCTGAAAGGAACCAAATGAATCTGAATTTAAATTAGGAAAGATGATAATAATATTAATAATAATAATAATAAACAACTGGACTATTGCTGGTAGGTCTCTTAATGATGCAGTTTCTCATCAATAACTTGAATCTGAGTATGACCATAGAAGTATAGCAGAAATAATTTTGTGCAAATATATTCAAGCAATGTTATCAACTGCAGGCCAAAAATGCACTTGGAGCTGTATTGTTCTTTTTCATTGACTTTTTGTTGACCACAGGAAAAACAGGTTTTAAAGTTCAACACAGTAGCCCAGTCTAAAGCAGTGGAAAACTCGTAGAGCCAGTTTGAGTTGTTAGGGTGTGCTAACTTGTGACCCAGACAGGATGGTGGTTTTAAAATAAAATTGAAACAAAAAAGTTCTGTTGTGCTGTTTCCATATCCTTTGTAGGAAATCGTACTCCATCTCCTCCACTCTTGTCCCACACGTCTTCTTCCCATCTCTCTCATTTACTGTGCCCTGCTTTCTCATATCCAAGATCTCGTACTTTGTTGCTTCCCTGACCCTCCCATCCCTTCTGAAATACCTCAGGCTGTCTATTTTTTCCCATTTTGTTTATTCTTACTCGGTTTAATAAAAATGTAATTTTTTTCCTGCTTAGTGATTGACTTTAACAAATATTTAGGATGTTTTTGGTGCCAAATTACATTTTTATCCTTGGTAAAAAGGATGAAAAACTGCCCTAGAGAGGCTGACTTTACACATTTAAAATATTTTCTGATTTATATGATTATCATCATGATAGATTTTTAAACATACTTCTTGATGATATAAGATTTCTAAATAACATGTTGAAAGACTTTTTTTTTGCAAGTGAAGTTAAAAATATTTCCTGAACTTATTTGCAAAGTTTGACCAGAACTAAAAATATTGCTATTCCCCTTTCGTCCTCTGTGAAATAGTATTTTTATTTTCAGTGTTGGGGGAAGGAAGAGAAAACTGAGCTGCTCCATGGTTAAGATGAGACACCATTTATAGGGTAAAATTTTGGTATTTCATAAAGTTTCCATCACAATGACATATTTATTAATCTGTAGCTGCTCCCTTAAAAATAGGCCCTTTGCATATAATTTTTTTCCTCAGGTACTGGGAAATTGTTCATTCCTGGTGTTCCATCAGGCATGTCAAAGACAAATATTTCTATGTGCATCTGTATTTGGGCCACCCATCCTGAATATGTAGCTCAGCTTTTCATGCCAAAAGTCCTCTGCACTAAATTTCATGCTGCATTTTCTGTGGGTTACTTAAAGGTGTTATTTTTCTTGTTTTTATTAAAAAGCTGAAACTGAATTGTATTCTAAATCAAAAGCTTTTTTTTTTAGAACCTGTGGGTTACTCTAAGTTCATCACGTGAGAGAAGTGCTGTTTTACCTTCACTAAAGGACTGTGGTTTCAACAGTAAGAAATTTGCCCCCAGAGCTTCTAGCAGCTTATTGATTGCTAACTTATATTTGTATGTTACAGATTTCTACAAATTCTGCTCAGATAAATGTTTAGAGACACCACCAAAGACCTCTTTTCATACATGTTTAAAGATGTTAGATGGCTTCCAATTCTATACATGTGGATATGCACAATTTAGAAAAAACTGGATACTGTTTGGAATTACTGTTCCTCAAAAATTCATAAAGATGTCGTGAAATGCTTAGACTGTATAACTTTAATTGAAAGTATTTATCCAGCTCTGATTTCAACAGATGTCTGGACAACAGGGGAAAAATAACCCCCACCCTGTAACAAAACATCATCTGCTTCCAGATTTCCCAGGCTAAAGGTTTTATGGCGGTCAGTGGTAACACACATGTACTTTTCTCTCATGCTTTTATAAAAACTACTTATCTTTTTAAAAAGTCTTATTTTTCCCTTATGCAGATATGCCCTCTGTGTATTTTTACTTGAAGGTTGAAGACATTTTCACACTGGGGACACCTGTTTTTGAACCCCCATGTTTAAGGGAACTGGGGAAAAAAATACAGTGAAACATTTGCATCCATCTGGTTAGATATGGGAATGTTATGATCATCTGAACATCTGGATAAGATGGTAACTGCCACCAAACAGTTTGGCAAATAGTAGATTTGTCCCTGCTCAAGCCTTCTATGGATAGTTTAGAGAGATTTTTTGCCTGATGATGTGCTTGGCCATACTTCTGTTCTTTCTGTCCCCACTCTTCTTCACCACCAGTGGGGATATTCCCCTCCTCCAGCGACAGAAACAGCTCCCCTGCTCTCCCTGCTCCCTGTGCTCTCCTCAGATAATGTTTTTCCATAGGGCATGCACAAAGGCTGTTGTTTTACATCATATTGTCATTGCAGCCACAGGCATGTGTCTGCACTTGTCCCCGAGCAAGAGAGGGAGACGTGTTTCCTCGTGCCTGTGCTTGCAGCGCGTGTGACCCGCTCTGTTCCCCCAGCCTCTCCCAGCACACATCCTGCCTGCTGGAACTCCAACCAGAGCTGTTTCCACCTCAGCAGTCCATGTGGAGAGGAGATGGGATTGTGCAAGTGGGGAGCTGAGCTGCCCTGGGAGGGCTCAGTGTGGTTGCCTCTGTATCCAAATTGATGCTGCTTTGGAGCAGAGCATGGCTCGGTGTGAAAATACACCCTGAGCAAAGGGACTGGGCTGTGTCTGTGGCCACTGGCACTGAAAATGCCGTGTATTAGGTTTATAACAAAAATATTGCCTTAGGCTCCATTTCCTAGTCAAAACTTATTTAATAGAGCATTGAGAGCAGCCCATGGCAAGAGGAAGGTCAGTGTGTTGTACCCCACGTCTGCTGGGCAATGGCTGGAAACCTCCTCAATGCCACTGTGTCATTTGATGCTCCATGTGCCCGTATCCGGCCCATGAGCCCATGCTGAAATTCCTGAGCATGTGCGTAAAGTTAAGTACTTAAATGCTTTGCTGAATAGGAATTGACTGAACATGTGCTTAAGTATCCTGCTGAATTGCAGCATTAATCATTTTTACAGCTGACAAAATCACTGCCCCAGAAAAATATTCTCCAATTAGAATGAGCGGGATTATTTCTTTCATTTGTGTGAAATAAGTGTGTTCCCAGTTGTACTGAACGTGTTCTGTTTTCTGTGATATTAGAAATCATTTTCCATAAGATTTCATATTGCTCAAGAGAAAACTTGTGAAACTTTGGAGTTGATCAGGTCCCTAGATTTGGATTTATATTAAGAAAACATTGTAAGAAAAGGCATAATGGGCCAAAAATATACACTTTTCTCCACTGACTTCACCTAAGGGCAGAACTTGGGCCACTGTGCTTGTTCATTAATTCTCTCTTGTGGAAGCTACTTTTTCCATATGTGATTTTAATTTGTTTGTAGATGTTGAATGTAGTTTTTCATATGGTAGAGTGCTCCTTTTTTTCCTTATTTCTTTCACAGTGTTCTCATAATAGAGTTTAAACCCAGAAAAAAACAACAAAACAAACCCAAATCAACAAACCAAATCCCTTTGTATGTGCAGCCAGTTAAGTAGATAATAATGGTAATTTTTCTGCTCTACTAATGATGATAATATTGATATTTATCAATAACAAATAGCATGCAAGTGCCTGGGTGAATAGAGTATTTTGCACAGTGGGGTTTTATATCTATTCATGAAACATGGAGTGACGGAGGCTGCTAGAGGCAGGTGAGGGAAGCTGAGCAGAGAATTGCCTCACAGCAGAGAGCCCATGAACAGCAGAGGGGGAATTTAGTCCTAGCCAAGAGCAGAAATAATCCCTGCAGTAAAAAAGCTGCAGAATCTGTAATCTCAATATCCAGCCCAACAAAGACCATGCACCTTGGGGCTCAGCTAAGTGAGCCCTTACTGGAAACAACGTGGGGCTCACGTGGGGTAATTTGGGAGTGGGAAGCTCTGCTGGTTGGCAGAGCTAAGCCCAAGCAGCCTGGATATTTCCAACCTGCTCCTTAGACTGCTTCACAGTCCCTTTGGTACGCAGGTCTGTTTTATTTTATTAAGTCTGCAAAGGGGACTTTGAGAGGCGTTATCTTCAGGAGATAAATTTACAGCTGCTTTGCTTCCTATATTATGTTTACATTTTGAACCTGTGAGTCTGAATATTACCTGTTGGTAAAACTGACTCTGTAATTATTGATTTTGAGGCTTATGATTGTTCTATAGACCAGGGGAAGGGGGAGAGGCTAGGGTGGTCACAGAACAACCAGCTATTCCAAGACCTTCAAAGGTGACTTGAACAAAAGCTCACAGCCCAAATAATCTGCTGGAGCAAAATATTGAACCTTCTCATTTCCTGGGGCCAATTTAGGACGTGACCTTTGAGTTTTGTTGGAGCAAATGACTTGGGGTATAGCTAGAAATGTTTGTAAGGTGTGTCATGTTCATTTTCAGAGGCCCTGGCTGGAAAAGGGACCTGGTTGTGGATTGTCTGAATGCATTGAGTGCTAAATCTTGGCATGAGGGTGACTGGAGAGAGCTTAGCTGCTTGCTCTTGGAATTGTCTGTGGTTCTCACTTGGAGCATGGCCCCAAAGCAGCTCTGAATACGTACAAGTTCAGGGTTGCTCCTCCCTGGATGCCACATACATCTAGCTCCACTGCTCTGCTCACAGGTTCACAATCTGTTATGCTCATAGCCACTACCAGATCCAAGGAGACAAGATTACCTTTTTAAACAAAACAATAAAGCAATAAACAAACCATAAACCCAACACTCCAGATGTCTTTCCTATGTTAGATAACATAAAACCAGAGAACAGCCGCAAACACACACATTTTTCTATTTATTATTTTATTATCAGCTAGAAAATATTTCTATAGGAGTGTCCACTCTGGAAAAATCCCATCTGTTTGAATCACAACCATGTGGATATTTTATCTTCCTGGGGCTGAATGTATTTCCTAAATAACTCAAAAATTTTGAAGTTTGCATTACTTTTCACTTGAATCTTCAGCAGCAGCACCAACATGTGCAATCCCCTCCCCAGTTGTTTCTCTTGACATGTTTCATGTTACAGAGTCTGTGTGAGAGACTTTGAGAGGCGTTATCTTTGATAGAGGAATTTATGGCCATTTTCCTATCTACCGTATGTTTACATTTGGAACCTGTGTTGAACATTTGTTATACTCACATGTTGTGTCTTGTCTTTAATTAGATCATAAACATTTTGAGGCAGGGACCATGTCTTCCTGTGTATTGCTGCTCTATTTAGGCCCTACTGACGTGGAACTGACTGGGAGTGATTGTAACAATAAAAATCTGCTAGGAATTCTTTTGTCCTGATAAAGAAATGTGCAACTCTTGTTATCAGAACATATCAGAGAGTAGGGTGCTTAAAAGTGGTTGTAGAGTAGTAATCACCTTTGCAAATGCTTTGAACCTTGATGTTGAGAAAAGGGAAAGGATAAAAGTTATATTTTGATTTATAGAGAATCCTGACAAAACCACTCCCAAAGTTGCCAGTATCCAAATATTACCCATAGGCTTGCATGTGCATCTAACAAAGGTTTTGAACAATTAGCCCTAATTGCCCTTTTCTAATATTCTGGTTAACAGAAAAATCTTCATTATGAGAACACACGGCTTGTAAATGAAAGGGATGAAAGCTCATGAAAGGACGGAGGCAGACCATACGTCATCCCACACCTAGGCACAACGGGATGCATTAAGGAAGCATTTATGGAGAGGCATTCCATCAAGCCAGGGTGTCAGAGGACATATGGTCTCTTTCACCATTAACTCTGTGAATTTCCATAACTTTCCACTGGTCCGTATTAATCTCACTTTGTGTGATGCTCCGTTTTTTTTGATATAGTTTGGGTTTTGCTCTGAAAATGTCCAATTACACACGTGAAATTCACAGAAGTACATAACAAAAAATCACCTTTTTTGAGCTTGCTTTTTGCAAAAGATAAATTAAAAAAAGAAAATTTGGGTCAAGCTGAAAAAAATTCGGTAGTCAAGACAAAGATTAATAAATATAGACATGAATACTTAATTTTATCTGTATGGATACATACTTGACCCTGTTTCCTGACTAGAAAATATTGTTAGTATGTCTTTGAAATATAGTGTAGCATATTGGTGCCAATTTGTTTGGCATGTGAAGATCCATCTGAGTCACTAGCTGTGATCCCAAAGATATCACTGGGATGCTGGTAATTGCTGAGAAAATACAGGTGTAGAGAGGCTTATGACGAATATCAAGGTGGGAGATCATAGAGCCAGGTAAGGGTGACAAAATGAAATCTTACTTTTAGTCCTTCTAAACTCAGAGTATCACAGAATATCCTGACTTGAAAGGGACCCACAAGAATCATCAAATCCAGCTCTTGATCCGGGTCCAACAAGATACACTTCCATGTTTTAACTCCTCAGATGGTTTTGGGGACCTGCTGGAGTACCTAAAGTACCTTCCTTCTTTTTTGGGGCTTTTCTGCACTCTCCTGTGCAGATCTATCTGTAGGGTTTCTAAATTTGGTAGAGGAGTGTGTGCTAATCCTCTGTGTGGATTCATTGTCATCTCAGAAGATATCACACAGACACCATCAAAAAGATGTTGAAAAATAGTTCCCACATATAAGATCAGACTAACTAGAAGTTAACATTATTATTTTTTAAGATGTACTCTTTTTCTTTTTTTTTTTTTATTTTTGGCATTTCTTAATTAAGCAGTGATTGTAGCCCTAAATCTCTGTGAGGGAAAACTTGAATATAATGACGTTGTGTTTTTCTTACAAATAATTGAAAAAATACTAAAAATTCCAAGAAGCCCTAATGCTGGGGAGGGGGAGAGGGAAGGAATTTGTGAAAGTGCTAGGTGGGAATAAGAAAGCTTTTAAGACAATCATTATAATAATACCATCATAATAATAGCTTTATCTTGAGGAAAAAAAATGATCAACCAAGCAACCACCATTGAATCTGGGACTAAAATAATCTCTCTGAATTTTCAATTGTCTTAAAGCACTGGTGTTTTCTAAGGTTAAAAAAAAAATCTAACAAGAATATGTCTTGGTTTTATCATATTATCACAACATCTTGTTTTTCATGTTACTTCTCTCCTGTCTTAGACCCTTTACTTAGACTCCCTGAAAAGTCTCACTCCTCTGACAAAGTAAGTTGAAGACACATTTAAGTTGAACAAAATATTGGCATTGTTAGGAGTTTAAAATCAGGGGCCTTTTCATTAATACTCAGAAGCATTGATGTAGAAGAACAGGAAAACTCCCTGTGTACATCTATTCCACTACATTTTCCTGGCAGAGAAAATGTTTGGGAGTATTCTTCTGTATACTCACATGTACCACTTCCGTGTTTAATACATGGAAAATCCCTAAAATGTTTGTACAAAGAATATTGTTATTCCCTGTACGTTTCAGCTGATGCTTACTGGGAGGAAAAAAACCCAAAACAACCAATGGGCTGAAATTTGGAACGAGAAGTCAAACGACTTCAGATGCTTCACTTAGGCTAGATCCTCACAACACGTTGTCCAGTGATTTAGAGTATGTGCATTCAGAGGATCAAGCTATTAGAGAAAAATTCTCCATCCTGAAAAACAGGCTTATCACTGAATCAGGAATTGCCAGTAATGTCTCCTCTGGGATGCTTGTTTTTAAATTGCCTTTTGGGAGGCTTTTATGACTGCATCCACATCAGTGCTGTGATTCAGAGCAGTGATGCTGTTTTGAAGCACATCCCCCAGACTGTCCCATTTACTGTGCAGTAGTTCACTTCCCAAAGTGGTTTTGCAGCACGTAATCTGGATTCTGTTTGGAGAAAACTAAACTGGGGGCTTTGATCCAGGCAAGTGCCAAATGTTCTCCAACTCCTATTACAGGAATAAGAGGCCAAACCAATGACTAGACCTCCTGAAATCTTGGAATCACACCATGGTATATTTCAGTTTGGGGATTTGGGCTAAATCAAGTTTAAAGCAACCCTGTCTCTATCTCCCTCATCGTGCAGATAAAGAACCCTCAGCTCCAACCGCTCCAATCTATTGATCTGCCCCTGTGGCCACAGCTGCCTTGAGAAAGTAGATGTAGCCTATGACATCTTGAAAGTATTCCAGATTTTACAAATGTTTTCTGTGTTAGTTGTTTTTCACTTCTCTTTTCCTTGGATCTGGTGCAAATATTCTTAAATGAATTTTAAATGATCTGAGCTTGTGCCTGTTTCTTTTGTTGCAAAATTTAAGAACAACCTAGGTGTTTTCCCCCCAAAGATCATGCTGCCCTGTGAAACTATTTGGGCAATTTCCCCCCCTCATTTTCATTGAAATTGCTGTTTATGGAGATATTTAAGAAGATGATATACAGTCCTGCTCTCAAAAAGGATGAAAGGAAATTGCAAGAACTATAAGAAGTTTATCACAACACTTTTGTCCTTGGGTTTTCAAAGCTGTCTAATATTGCCTTACAACTGAAAACATCCAGCTCCTAAGTCCACTTATACCAGTGGGCACCAAAGTTTATGATAAGTATAAGCAACTTGTGATATTTCTATCTCTTGGTAGAACATGTTTGCACTATAGGTTATTTAAATTACAATTTTTAATTTAGACATCCATCTCTCTTGTATGTTTTTCCTAACGTGCTCAGCCTCATTAACCCATCCAGTTGACCTGCATCATTCTCGTGTTGACAAAGATAGGCGTTATGAACCTTAGGATGTCATAAACACCTCTAAAATGTGACCCTACTTGCATGCAGTGGGGAAGGTTTGACAGCATTACACCAGTCATCTGATAAGCTCGGGTCAAAAGTCTCCCAATTGCTTGCCTTTTGTTTGGGTGTCAAGGAGGCAAAAGCTTTTCATGTTTTTAATAAGCAAATTAATGAAATACTTACAGTATACTGCATACATTAACTCTTAGGTAGCTGGTTTTCCTCTGGGGCCATCTTTCCAAAGGTCAGAGGCCATAAATGGAGTTTCAGTTTTCCAGGAAACAAAGGGGACAGTATATTTCAGCAATCTTTTCTCGCATGTAGTTAAGATTCCTCTTTTTTTTTTTTTTTTTTTTTTCACTTTGGCTTACTTTCTAGAGGCATAGTAACACTTGCCAGCTAAGCCAGATGTAGCATTTCAACCAAAAAAATGCACCGGATGCACGTTCCAAGTTTGCCAATGGCTATGCATGAGGCTGGAATGTCAGAGCAGGAGCGGCGGATTAGGAAGATTGTGTTCGTGTTACTCAAAGCAGAAGGAGCCCAGAAAATGTCTCTGAAAGTTCACTGTTTCAGCCACTTTTTCTTCTTAGGTTTAGCACATTTGTTTGGTAACATTTTCAGGCTCCTTACAATCACTATTTATAGAGTTTCTTACGTTTTCAGGATATTAACCAATTAGTCCTCATTTGTAAGCTCCAGGGTACTTTAGAAAGTCTGACATTAAATTCTCTAATAAACAGAAAATAAAGAAAAGGGACTTTTGCTTACCTAAAAGTATATTAAAACAACGACAAACTATCTTGACAGTATCTCCTGTTATTCTCTCTTCCCCAGACAAATCTACAATTTCTTAATTTTTCTGAGCAAAAACTGATTTAATATATACTTGATATTAATGATACACCTGTGTCTGGATTGATCACCTACTTTTCTGTTCAGATGACCCGGTATAACTGTGTGATGGAAGAAGTTAAACTCCATCTCAGTTTCTATGACTATGTGGTGGCTTTCCTAACTTGTATTTTATACTTATTTAAGCCATGATGTGGTATCTGCCATCTAACAGTTCCCATTTTTGATCCTCAACCCCACAAGCAGGTGTGACAAGTGGGTCAGCACCTGCTGATTCCCTTTGCAGACACAAAAACCAAGGATGAGAAGTGAATTGAAACAGGAGGGAAATACACATCCTACTGGGAGCTTTAGCAGAGGGACTTTCATTGACTTCCAGACTAGACATGGACACCTTCTGTTTCCTAAGGCAATTCCCAGTCTCCGTGTTTTCAGAACATTAGTAGCGGTTACTTTTACCAGACACTTCCTCAATCAGGTACTTTGAGTGGACAAACAAGCCCTTGTTGTTTTAAGTGTGGGTTTTTGCCTGTCTGAAAATGCTTCTGGTGTTTTAAATCCAGAATCAGATTGTGGCAAGCTATAAATGCAGTTCAAGGTGTGCTTTACTGAAACTCACTGGATGCTGTGAATTTCCAGGAGGAAGGTTGCTGGTAGTAATCAAAGCTACTGAAACAAATTGACTTCTCAGACCTGTGGTTGGATGAAAAATCAGCTCTTCTATGAAGCACGATGCTGACTAGGAGAAAAAGGGCTAAGTGAATAGAATATTCAAAGGGAAGGGGAAACATACTCTTCCTTTCATACAACTGAAAGCCTGTAAGCATCTTTAAGTGATGCTCATCATCTCATTTCATACAGGTTTCACTCTTGACATCTAAACCAGCAGCCACAGACTGTTCCTCTTGCAGACTTAAGTAACTGGTGTCTGAAACATGAAACATTCAGCAAAACCCCATAAAATGAGACAAAAAGTTGTAAAACACTGGCTAGAATAAGCTCTCCCCGCTACAGGCCATGCAATCCAGGCTAAACTGAAGCCTGTGTTTTGGGAAGCACCTTCCTTTAGCCCAGGTCAGGCTAAAGCACTTCACTCTCTAAGGTTCCATCTACAGCTCCATGCACAAGTGCTCCACAATTTACTACTTAACAGATATCTAAGTTACATAAAAGACATAAGAGATACAACCACGAGATGATTTTATCCCCTCTCCACTGGTTGGACTGCTTTCACTCTAAAATGAAATAAAAAATGCAGGGAAAACTGCCTTATTAACAAAAGCTATTAAAGTAATCTAAGCATCACATTAAGCTTTGCTTGCGCAGCAGTAGACACAATAAGAAAGACGTATTATGGTCATTTAGATGCAAGATAATTTACTATTTTTAAGATCTTATAGCATCCTTGCTCCAAAGTTTTATCTTTCACTCTTTTCTGTATCTGAATATTTCGCCCCTTCCCCAGCTCTATTTGCTGAGAAGCGTAACCACTTTAAGCCGGAAAACCTTCCTCGGAGTACGTGTCGATTCTTTGCTATCAAACTGGGTGGTTGTGCCGTTAGGGATCCTACAAGGGTTTATCCTAAGCCTGGTTTGTTCAATATTCACCAGCCTCTAGGACTGTGCAATAGAGCATGGCCTTATCAAGTTTGCAGGTGGCACTGAGCTGCCAGGGCACAAGTGCCTCTGGAACAGGATTAGAATCCGGAATGATTCTATTAAATTTCAGAAGTGACCTGCAATTCAATAAAGATGTCTTGAAAGTACTGCAATAAAAAGGGGAAAATTTAAAGATATAACTGGTGTTCTGCAGAAGTAAATTGGAAGGTTAGAGCTGGACCACAGACTGTAAGTCAGTAGTAGGATGCTACGTCATCCCAGGGTGAAATAGGAGTGTGGCACGTATTCCTGAGCCTCTGGTGAGATTTTGGCTGCAATTTTGAGTCCAGCATTCAGGACCTCACTTCAAGGCACAGACAAATCTGAGAGAGTCCACAGGACAGCAAACAAAATGATGAGAGGTTTAGAAAAAGTGACCTATGAGGAAAGGTTGAAAGAACTTGGTTTGTTTAGTCTAGAAAAGAGAAGACTGAGGAGGTACATGATAACAGACTTCAAGTATTTAAACGGTTGTTATAAAGAGGAAGGAGATCAATTATTCATGTCCACTAAGAACTGGACAAGAAATTAGGAATGTCTTTAATTTGCAAGAGGAGGATTCCAGTTAGAAAGATTTCTGATGGCACTGGAGCACATTAGCAATTTCCACAGCCTCCCTGGGTACTAAAGGTTTTTAAGAATGAGTTGAACAAACTTTGTAAGGGATGTTTTAGATCTGCTTCTGCTTCAAAGCAGTGCTTAGTACAAACAACTTCTTAAAGCCTCTTCTGGCCTTATTCCTATAGTGTGTAATACAGATTTGTAATTTACATATCCCTGTGTAATTATAGAAGTGTTAAATTAGTATCTGAAAACATGCTCCTTCTTTACTTACAGATACAGATTTGTGATGGAGTGATAGTGGGGAAATATCTGGACTTTGCTGTTTGCTAAAAGAGAATTGCTCAAGAGTTTTAAAAACTATTTCTCAAAATGCAGCAGTGGAAAATCAGAACTCATGCCTGACCTCATCTGACAGCTGCTATGGCCCTTATAAAGGGATTAACAACCTGGACATAAAACAAAGGTTATTGCCGGTCATTAAGGTGTGATATCGCTCAGCACAATTAGGACATGTCACAAGTCTGCATGGGGCTATGCCTGAGTGGAGAATTACAGAGAAAAATGGTGATTTGCTGGTCTCTGTGAAGTAGGCCTGACACTGTGATGAAGGGAAGGCTGAGCAGGGCTTGGAAATGTCTTGAGAGAAGCTGGAGGCCATTGATGCTCTGCTCCTAGACATTCAGCTGACACCATGCTTCCTTGTTTTTTTTACTATCTATGTTATATATATATATATATATATATATATATATAACCTCATGGGATCCTTTATATCTGAAAAATGTGTCTGTAGGATGCTGTGCAGCAATCAATAGGAAAAGCTGAGTCCTGATGCTGGCAGAGTTTCTTGCTCTGAATGTTTCAGATGACATCTCTCAGCCCAGAAAAAATCTGCTTCTCAGCTGAGTAAGGAGGCATTTTGATAGCTTGATTCTCCAAATCTGTGTTAAGCAACTTCCACTCTTCAGAGACACACGTGAAGAAGATTATGCCCCATTATAGGTCTAAAGAAATAAACCATTATTGGTTATTTTTCATAGCAATTTAGAGGCAAGCCCATGTGTTTCAATTATAAAAAAATGAGTTAGCTTATAATATGCTGTTCTTTTTACTAGTTGATTAATTTTTCACTTAAATTCTAAAAAAGTCATTATTTCTTCAAGTTTAAGCTTTCACTTCTACTGCCTTCTATTGTAGTGCTTTTCTTAATTACCTGCAGCAATTTGCATCAGCAAGAAGCTGAGAATGCTTTGCATGTCTTTAGTGCCTTCCCTCCTCCTTAGCTATTGATGTAGCTACACAGAGAGAGCTCAGCACTGTAGCATCTGGCATCTTGAATCAGCATTATAAACACTAATTAAATAAACCTCTCAATGCTTCTGACAGGTGATGAGAGCTCCTGACCTCTGATGAGAGCTCGGGTGCCCATTTTACAGGTCGAAGAACTAAGGGTGTATTTGAATGGTGAGATTTGCAGATACTTCCCGGCATCCAGGTTCCAGGTGCATGCCCTGGCTGCATCCCAAATCTGTGCTGGGGCAAAAGCCAGGCTCTTTCTCCCTGAGGACCTTGGTTTCCGTAGGAAGGAGTCCTGAGTGCTCGTGTGGGGAGGGCTGGCAATCACGGCTGGGTGTTGTCAGGCTGTGGGCTGCACTGCAAAGCCTTATCCCCACAGTCTAGACAAAACCAAGGCAACATAATGGATTTGAAGGAGGCTCGTGGTGATTCTGCATTAAAGGTGGGAGTAGAGAAAAATATTTTCTTGGCTTCCTCCTCACGCAATTCCTCCCATTATTTAACTATCAAGATGACCACACTGGTTTTGCACATTTAACAAGTCCAATGCAAACAAGGTTCTTTCCCCCTTTTTCATCAACTTCAAGATGTTTTATTTTCAGGGGTCTACAAAGACAAATGTACAATTCAAATAAAACCACAGCAGTGACTGCACAAAATAATAGCCTCACTTCATTTTGGAGCAGAGCTTGGAAAATGTGGATACAACCTAAACTAGTAGAAAAGTGCAGCACACTCTCTCCTTCTTCCTGGCAGCTTTAAGCAAAGGCCACAGGCAGCAGAGTCTTCTCAAACCCATCTACTCTAGGAACAAGCTGGAAGATGGCTTGCAAAACACCAGCACCTCAATGTTGCCAGATGTATGTTCTTGCTTTACAATTTCCAGCATGTTTTAGCAATTAAATCCTGTTTTTCCTGGATTAAATGTCAGTTTGTCAGCCTGTGGACAATTACAATAGATAGTCATGGGGCACTGTACCAATTAATGCACTTCAGACATAATAAAAGGGCCTTTACCTTTCAAATTAAAAGTTACATTGCCAGTAACAGCCATTCTTCCTTTGACAGCACACTTGCCTTTCCACACTCCTATTTAATGTTTTTCCCATTTTTCCAGTATCATATTTTAGCACCAGGCTATTGATTGAGTGGAGTGGTCAGACAAGGTCCAGTGAAATCAAAGAGCATCATTTCACTGGCCTCTTCAGAAGTGCTGGATTAGCCCCGTTGCCTAAGATTTAAGAATGGATCCCTATCCAGAAAAGCACTTTAACACGTGATAACAGTTAAGCGTGTGCTTAAGTGCTTTTCTGAATCAGGGCCCATATAAGGCAGCATGTCTACCAAACACTTCCAGCAAGTTCAAATATTTTTTACAGGAGTTAGATTTCCTTTAAAATATATAAGCAGAATTTCTTCCAATATTGAAAAACTTACTGAATTCTTTCCTTCAAACAATTGTTTGGAGGTTTGCTTTGTTATTGATATAAAGATTAATTCAAGTTGCAAGGGGAAAAACGTGTTTATGCAAATATTAAGTGCCTGAAAACTACACCACAGCTGTTTCGTTTTGGATGAAAGTCTTGGCTTGTTGGATAAGATGCATCACCATCTATGAGATTTAGGAAACATCTTTTGTTACACGGTTATTTCAGTGAAATGCATTCTCCAAAACCTTATTTTCCAGAACAAATTCACATTTCTTCACATTTAACATTGTAAAAATATGAAAAGCTTCTTGACGTGTGCATTCCTTGTCAAAATGAATCTAGAATGAGATAGTGACAATGAGGAACAAAAGTTTTGGGATAACTTATGCCCTTAAAATTTTGCAGCAGGGGCTTTTGTGTTCTGATTAGAGGAGAGCTGTGGCCACAGTGAGAGGGTTCAATATGCCCATAAGAGGTGGCCATTGAGTGCAACAAGTGCAACAGGATGATTTAATTTCATATGTAAGCAATAGCTGTAAGAAAGAGAAGCTTCCTCTGCTGCTTTTTGTCTTTTGTTTCGTTAACTTCAGACCATGCATCATCTCTAATGAGCTTGATAAAGCATAGTAAGGAAAATGGGCCATAATTCATCATGATTTCCATTTCAAAAGTGACAGCCAGCTTCACAAAATAGTCCATTTTGCAACAAGAGAAAACCAACAAATGATAATGGAAACAATATCCTAAAATAAAAACTTAAAGTCCCCTCAGATCTGACTTCCATTAAAGAAAAGTGGGATAGGTTTTGTTAACAATACCCACAGATCCTCTCTGGTTCATCTTGTAAATTAAATATTTGATTTTTTTTGTGTTGTCCACCTCAGAAGAAACAGCACCCCAAAATTTTATTGAGTAATAAGAGCTGATATATGGAGAAAAGCAGGATCAGCATTTTAAATTGTTGGAAAATATAACATTAAATTTAATTCTTTCCCATAAAAGAGCTATGGCCCATGCTGCAATGGAAGGTATAAATAAACTGCATTCAATAACAATAAAGGAGCAATCTGTATGTTTTGGGGAGCTTCTGAGGAGTTTTTACTTCTGTGTGCAAATATCCAAACTGTTTTAGCTCATTTTCTGGCTGAAATCCTCTTTTAGAAATCAGTCTATATTCTTTCTGGTACCTCTGAGTGCTTTAGATATCACACCCTTCATCTTTTAAAGCTTACCTCTAATCTTTAGACTTTGAAATAATTTAGTTTCATGGTAGGGGTAAGGCTTGGCTTGGAAATGGAAATGGTAGTTTGGAAAAAGAGGGAAAGGAGAGGTGAAGAGTGACAGAGCAAGGCTAAGCACTGGAGCCCAGCACCCTGAACTCCTTCACTTCCCAAAACCTGACCAGTGTCTTAAATATTTGTCCCATGGCATCAGATCTACTGTATACGATGTTGATAGACCTTTAATCTTTTATTTCAGGATATGTCATCTCCTTTCAGAGGTGTGATGGATGGAGAACCTTATATTGCTACTTGGAGGTGAATGATCACTGCCAGAACAGGGTGTTCTAGTTTGAGGTTGTGCAGGAGATATCCTTTACAGGGCAGAAGACTGGTTAACAGCCTGTCCAGGCCAGTCTCCTGGGCTGAGATGTTGTATCCCAAATTGGAAACAAAACTTGCCAAGGAACTGGGAGATGCTGCCCTTCAAAAAGGCAGGATGTCCCCTCTCCTGGGGCACCATCTGCCAAGTGTCTGGGAAGTCACACCCCACCTGAATTGGGCTCACAGGTCGTGTTTCTGCTTCAGTGCATGAAGCAGATAAGAAAAAAATCCTGTCTCTGATGATATCTCTGCTGAAGACAGAGCAGGCATCCATTTTCTGTGAATACTTTAAAATACTCAATTAAAATCAACTGTTTGGAAAACACCAGTTTTTTACTGGTTGATTGATGGACTGGGGTATCATTACTGAAACAGAAGGAACAGCAAAGTCGGGTGTCAAAGTGAATTTATGTGAACCTTCTAAGAAAAAATTATCCAAAAATTATACTTAGGATCATTCTTTTATAGTAGTTAATTAACATGTGGAACTCACTGCCTCAAAATACAGTATCTTTGAGGCATGAGTTTAGCGGGATTAAAGGGATTTATTAAACACTTATATGGATAATGAGACCATCCGCAGCTACATTACACAGGATGAAACCATACATTAGGGATATAAACAATTATGCTTCAGGATAGAAGCCAACTACTGACTAATAGAGTTAAGGAGGAAATTCACTCCATAATTATCCAGGATTTTATGCACCTTTTCTAAAAGTTCTACTGTGAGCACTGTCATGAGTGGGATACTGCCCTACAGGAAATGTTGGAACACATGAAATACAGGAAAAATAATGAAATTATGATTTCTTTTATGTTTAAAGATAATGTCTTATTTTCCCCACCTAATAGTAATTATTACAGTCTTTTATTAAAAAAAAATTGAGAATGAGAAATGAAAAATTAATCTAAGACTTATTGAGACTTCTGAAGCAGGTCCCTGCCTCCTTCAATATAAGAACTGAATATCATCTGTTGTTCATATATTTTCTTTTAAAATTAGAATGAGGAACTAAGGACATGGCTTTAGCTGATGTTACACCTATTTGCATAAAGACTTTATATGATCAGCTCCAGATTCCTAAGATTTTCTTGTTCCTTCTTCTCCCAGCCAAAGCGGAGGATCTTGTAGTATCATATAAGATAGGGCACAGCCTACAGAAGTGGAAAGAATGCATTGGATGGGATTGAATTGCCCTTGACCTATTTCAGAACCAAAGTATTTTCAGCATCATATTGTCTTTAGAACAGGAAAACAAATAAACAAACAATATTTGGGGTTTTTTTCCTGTGGTAGTGGTTCCTTCATCAAGAACATATGCAATAAGTCCTCTGAATTCTCTGTGGAGCTCTGGGTATGACAGCAGGGCACGTGTCATGTCCCTTTCTGAGCCTACCTACTAGTTGGAAAGGGGAAAAGAAGGGGAAAGCGGAAAAGAAGTCCACATCCTCTTATATTTTGTCATCTTACTTCTTTTGGCTGTAGCCTCTTGAGAAGCAATTGTTTGTAGATTCCTTCACCCTTGCTGTCAGAAGACTAGAATGTATATTAAATCCTAAGTAAGCATCCAAGGCTCTCACATTTTGCACAGTCAAAAGTTTTAAATGGAAAAGAAGACATTTGTGGTGAAACCCAGCCTCACAGTAACAGGTTGATACTTTTCAACAGCTCCCTTCAGCATCTTTTGTTCCTCCAGGAGAGGAGTCATGGGCTCTAGATCACCCCTGCTTGTGTTACAGGAGAAACTGTACTGTCTGAAATGGCATTTTGGAACATACTGGCAGAGGGCTGTGCAAAGGATACCCAGCTTTTTAAAAAAGCCTATGCACCTATACCTCTGGGACCAGCATCAAAATCACCAAAGTCAGTGGAAACACTCCAGAGAGCTCTTCTATCCACCAGAAAGCACAACTATGACTTGAATTAAAGATAAAGAAGCAATAATAAGTAGGGATACAATGAGAGGAGCAGGTGTTCAGCATATTTGAAAGGCAGAAATGCAAACTTTTATGTTCTAGCAATGATGCTCTGCAATGAAGCTGAAGTCTGTCAACATCCAGATATGTTTCACACTGTATGTTTGGCATCACAACAGGTGGTTACTGCCAGATATACCAATGAAGAATATTCCAGATTTGTCAGCTATTGCACAAAGTCTTTCCACCAGATGAATTGGGTGTATTTGGCAGCAGTCAGTTAGTAAATAAAGAATGATCTGGAGTTCATAACTATTGTAGCATTAAAAAGCCAGCTAAATAACACTGTTTTTCAGCAGTGACTCACCCAGAATGGAAGTCCTGGAGAAAACAGAAAAGGAAGAAAGCTCTGACAGTCAATAAATCTGGGCAATGTTGAATGAAATGGTTAAATAAGTAGGGGACTCATTATCAAAAATGTCCTTTAACAGGCTCTTTACATTTAAAGAAGAAAACTGAGAAATGAGGTAAAGCTTCTGTACAAAGATAAATCTGGTAAGACTGTGGTGTTAATGTCCAGGGATGGTGTGTGTGTATTCTAGGGCTGATTTTTTTGTACTCTGCTTGGTCTTTAACCTTCTGATTTTCCACTATGTTGCACAGTCCCAGTGGAAAACTTCAGGCAGTTTTTACCTACAAGCACAGCTTTGGCTAAGAACAAGGTTTCAAATTGTAGTCTGCTGGGATTTTATTTTTAAAGAAAATTCCTTATTCACTAGAAATTTGCTGACTGCTTGAAAATGGAAACTGTTTAAGGAACGATCAGTTTGGACGATTTTCCCACTTCGATAAGAATCTGGGAAGAAAAAATTTGAAATTGCCAGCACATTCCTTTCTGCCATTTTCAAAAGAAAAGCTGCCCAGCACTAGTACCTACACAAACAGTTCAAAATGGTCAAAACAGCTGTTTCAGTGGCTGACTTCCTCTTAATTTCTTATTGCAAACCCATGCTTTACTTTTGTGTTTTAGATTTTCAGTCCCATTTCCCTCCTAACGGCCTTACCTGTGTTTCATAACCAAAAATAAAGCTTAGTGTTATGTAAATTTAGGCTAATTTGCCTCATAGTTTTGCCCTTGGATCAACAATTTTGTTGCTTTCAACAAAATGTTTAAATACGCTGGGCTGAGCTAACGATTCTAATTTGATGTAACTTATTCATAAAGCTGTTACATTCCATTAAAAGTAGTATTACACGATATCAATTGATGCTGATAAATTCCCAGCTGTACAAACCTGAGGAAGAAGCAGTAGTGTGTTACATATGACACATATGTTTTTGCCATTGTAAGGCCCAGTTTTATGGGAAACTGTGTTTTCCAAGACCACAGCTTCCCCCTTTGCTACAGCCGATGGCATTGCACCAGTGGAGCCTTATTGGTGTTTGTTTCAAGCATTAAGTAACCTTGGGGAAGCCTTTTTCTTCCTTCTGCCGTCCTTTCGTCCGCTCACAAAGCAGATTTCAGGTTTGGGCCTGCTGGTTGAGGGGAATGCTTAGCTTGCCTATTTAAAACACAACTGGATTTTGCTATTCAAATGTAGGAAACCTAATTACACATTGGTAAATTCTCTTCAGTCTACCAAACACAGAAAAAAAACAGTGACAGAAACTGAAAGGCCAAAAAAGAGAAAAGAGTCCCTAAGACCTAATGAATCCAAACTAAACACCTCTCCACAGAAATGTCAAACATTTCTCTTAGCACAAAACAAGGCTTAAAGAATTCCCTGCTTTTGTCTCTGGGCTAATTCCTTAAGCAGAGAGGGGGATTTTCTTCTGGGAGTGTTATTTCACAAAGAACTAAACAGCAAATAAACAAAAGACTCTCAAAGAGTGAGAGAGTATAAATAAAATTCATGACTCCTTAAAGAGTTTACACTGAAAGAATGTGGGGGATTATTTACAATTAAAGCATAGTCTGTGAAATACAGTTATTATTACAAAAATGAATAAGAGGGTATTTCATTTAGCTCACAATAAGAGTGCACCTGGGTCTTCTCCATTTGTTAAAACTGGAGAAAACTCACTTGCCCTCAGAATCATCTGTTTGGTCACTTTTAGCAAACTCTTTCTCAAGTTCCAGTCTGGGTAATCCAGTTGAAAAACCTTGTTTATGAAGTTGCAAATTATCTATGTTGTAGCTACAGAAGGTGGAGAAGGAAAGGACAAAAACAGGGAGAGAAAAACAGGCAAGTTGAGAACTTCCTTCCTTTAAAAGAGGAAAAACTTCTCCAAAGTAACAGTTTCTTCTGCTTTTTAGTGAAAAATACTCTTCACATCCCCACCCCTTCAGCCAATCCTACAGAAATGGAAAAAACCCTTGTCAATAAAAAGAAGATTTTAAATTCTTCAAACCTAGCAAGTTTTTAGTAAAGTGAAAAATAACAAGAAAGAAAGAAAAACTTGGGGCTACTCTTCCTTCTCCCTTGCCAAGTGGAACACGAAACAAAGGAGCAGGTTAATAATGGAGAGAAGGTTGGCTGCAGGAAAAAATACAAGATTTCTCTTCCAATAAATTAGGCAAATAACAAATGAATGGTTATTAAGATAAAAAAGCATAAGTTGAAGAAGTCACTTGATTATAAATTATAGACCAATTAGTCCTCTTTCCTTGCTTCTTTTTTTTTGACTAGGCATTTTGTATTCTACAGCAAATGTGTCATAAAACAATGCTGATAATGATATTGAAAGCCAAGACATAGTGGCCAAATCTAATATATATATGTATATATATATGTGCTTATTAATAGGGTTGTGAGTGGCATACAAGGTGTGTACCCATACGTGTGTATATATATCTATCTATGTGTGCACATTCTTGTGGGTGTTCATGGATGTCTGACTACAACATAAATATCACAAGGCACATCCATGTGCAGTCCTATTAATTAATTATTGAAGCAATATATTAGTACAAATTAAAAATGAAATCTATATGAGTGTCGTGGACTGTACTATATCTATCTATCCGACTGCATTATGTCTCTCTGTCGTGTTAAAAAGAAAGCCTTGTAACAGAGGTTAGGCCATGGAGGCTTATTTCATGTGCCTGAGGGACAGAGACAGAATTTAAAGGTTTGCTGAATTTGCAGCAAAAGTTTTGATTGAGTCTTACCTTGCCATGCCTGTCTCGGCAAAGTATCCGAAACATTTGGCTGCACGCGATTAAATGAACAGTATTTATTTTTAGCATCTGCTGCCCCTGACTCAAACTTTGCTACTAAGAAAATTCAGCTCTATGGAAAAGAATTTGAATTCCAGCTGGGCAGTTTTCAAAATAAGATGAAAAGTTAAGCAGGCAATTGGTGTGTATTTAGGGCTCAAAACACCTTGCCTCCTAAGAAGTCTTGAAGGAGTTAATCCCTTCTCAAGATAATCCACTAAAGAGCATCCTTCATTATGATGTTAAAAGCAAGGATCAGTGCTGAGGGAGTCTAACAATAGGACAGGGGTGCTTTTCAATCCCCATCACATTCTTCCCAGGTTAGAAACAGAAACTGCTGTTATTCCAGCTGAAAAACAGGACGGGTTTCTCTCCTGGTGTTAAATATTCAAATTTAAAAAGGGAGGGGAAGGAAAAGAAAAAAACCAAAAAGCAATGGCTAATCCATTGCATTAACTAAACTTCTCCCTTATTGGGTGTTTTTCTGCCAATCCTTCTAACTTTTATGACAAGGTGGTAAATGTGGAAGGGCTGTGTCAACATAATTCACAACTCTCTTGCGTGTCAAAAGAACTTTTGATAAGAGGCTTGTGAATAACTTCCTGGTGCTAACATAAGAGTGGAGAAAACCTGAAGCAAGTTGGTCAGACTTCACTGAAGGAAAGGAAGCTACAACATCCCTTTGCTCTGGACAGGGGAAAAGGACATGTGTGTTTCATGCTACTTATGTGGCTAATATTCTCAAAACTTGTTTTTTTACATTTTTTAATATGGAGTATCCTGGTTTTAATTAATGAAAGGATAAGAGGTATGTACAAATACAAGTTTTTTTGAGACCTTACAAACATATTTGAGGATGACCTACACATGTGCACACACATGTACTCAATCACTCTATACTATAGAAATGATTAAATTTTGCTAATTTACCCAAGTAGAAAAAAAAAAAAGTGTAAAAACATTCATAAAATGAGAGGCTTTATCTGTATTTTTAAGACAGTAAAGGTAAAAGATTCAACCTTTAAAGAACCTAGTCAGAGATGAAAAGAAAAAAGCTATTACTTTGATAGCTGGCTATAGTGTTGATTTAGGATATGATCCAAGTCCTGTGGATCTCCAATAACCACAATTGGTGTTTGGATCATGTCCTTGGAGTACAATAACAAGTTTTTGTAGCATGCATAATTGATGGGTTTTAAGGAATCTCATGTAAAACATGTCTCATTGTGCCTTGAAAATGTCACCTTAAGGAATTCTAGCCCCATGTCAGGGCCAAGAGAGACAACAATAATATTTCAGCCATGGTAATTAAATGCTGTAAGCACCGTTATTTTCCCATTTGTTGTAATTCTGGCTAAGAAGGGCTCTGATTGAGACCTGGCAAGAAGTGGTTGAAAAATTGCTCTTCCAAAGGGGGAAGCTAAGAGAGCACATGACTCAGCTGTAGATAGTAATTTTGCTTCTTTTGTCCAATATAATCAGCAAACGGATGGTAGCTCCAATTCACTGCTGAAGTCTGCAGCAACAGCAGCTGAAGACTTCCAGACACAAGGCCTCAGCTTCTCCTTAGTGTAACAAAGCTCTTTGCAGGAGTAAGATCACATCTGGATAGGAGAAGAGCAGACCCTGCCTCTAGGTTGAGGTCTGTGCTCAGTGCAGAGGGGTTGGACTGGATGACTTTTGAAGGTCCCTTCCATTTCAGGGTTATAGGATTTCCATCACTCCACAAAACTAGAGCACAGGCCAGCTCTCTTCTTTTCATCAGCTACATGAAAGAAATTGAGTTGGCCCCAGACTTAGCTAGTTTGGAGGAGATGATACTTAAGGGGAAGCATATTTGAGTCCACAGGACCATTTATGGTGATTTACTCTTGAGTCTGTGTCCTTGATCCAGACCTACCTGGAAGTACGGGAAACTACTGTATGAAGAGGCAGAAAATATTAATGATGCAGATGTCTGTTAACTCTTTAAATGTTGCAAAGCCTTCTGGACATCGAACAGTGAAGTCTTGCCTATTTACAGTGCAGGCAGAGAAAGTTCTTGTGTTTGTAGACTCATGATTTTGCTTGGACAATGAGTCTGGAAAACGTTTCATCAAGCAAGCTTTCCAGAGAGGGAACTCACAGCTGCCCTGCTCCCTCCCTGTTGATCATCACATGAAGAAGGGAAATGCTGCTATTTCCTTACTTTCTCAATTTTGAGCTCTCTGCATAGGTAGGTGTCGACATAGGAATCAAGGCCATGGTTCTGCTGTCCGCAGCCGTATTTTACACTTATGTAAGGAATGTAAGGAAACATCATTTGAAGTACCCTTACCAAATCAATGGCCAGGAGTGGCCCTGCTTACAAATCTTTAGAGGAGGGGATGCGCCTTGCCTTTTATAAGTATCTTTTTTAAATTTTAACTGTCCCAAATAAGTCATGGTTATTGGAAAGGTTTCAGCTCTCAGAAGTCCGGGGATGATAACTTATATACTTTGGCCTTCTGACCAAAGCAGATGATTTTGACACACTGAACATTTATAAAGATTTTTAAAGCCCAAAAGCTTTGACCAAGATGAGTTCTTTGGTTAAAACCAGGCACTAAATAAACAGAGGGAAGGACACAACCTGAGCCCTTACAGGAGCTGGCTTTTGAGGTGGAGTCCATTTCAATATAATAGGAATGACTGATCCAATTCTTACCTGTCAACTGCTTTCAGTTTCTGGAATTAATTTATCAAGCTACGTTTAAGGATTAAAAGATGGCGCCTGACATTTTAGAACAAACCAGAAAAACCCCAAAAACCCAAACAAAAAAACCTGTCACAATTCAGCAGAATTTGCAAAAGAAAAGAGGCTGTATGGGATAAAGGAAGCCAGCCCAAAGTCCTCTTAGGTTGATGATCTCTTCAGGTCACGGTTCAAGTTATCTTGATTTTCAATTGTACCCACCCAAGTCTGTACTCTTTCTCCCTAGCTATTTTTTTTAAGACTTTAAGTCGCTGCCTAAATGCTCTTCTCCTTAATGAGAATGAAAACGACTGGCTTTTATTAATGAACCCCATCTTTTGTGCATAGGTTTTAGTTTCTCTTTAACATCTTGAAAAGTCATTAATTTATTGCTAATTTAAAAGAAAAAGAGAGAGCGATCCTGTTGGTTCGAATGAATACTTTTCCTTTGGTTGAACCAATAATTCAAGCTCCTGATTATACCAATTAAAGACCAATTTGAGGAAAGGCCTCCAGCACTGAGCTGCAGCTGCCATTTAGCCACAAATTATGGGCCTTATATGTGGGTGGACATGAAACTCTTTCAGAGAGAAATAGATTGAGAAATAGGGAAACTATTGTAGGGATTTTAGCAGAAGGGGGACCTTAATTGGATACATTGCTTGAAGTCAATCAGAGATTCAGCTACTCTGTGGGCCTTTTGACTTCGAGACCCTTCTCTTTTTGTTCATGTACCTTCAGCTAGATTAATCACACTGACTAAACAAGCAGAGATATTTTTCAGGGCCTTTTTTTTTCATGTGGCTCTGAAGTAGGGGCAGCCTATTCTACAGTGCAATAAATGCTGAAGATGGTGAAAATAAGTGTGATGGGTTCAATCTCACAATTAGTTCATTAGATGTTTTAAGAATACATGAAAGTGATCCTAGAATGGAAGTTTTATTTGTTAATTTGATATCAGAGGCCACATTTAAGTTATTAAATGTATTGATTAACAATGCAATGAAAGTCTAAGCTTTTGGTATGGTTTTTTCCCAACAGGGAAAGAAAATGCTCTCACGGAAATGTTTCTCAAAATTTGGACCTGAAGTAACCTAAAAGTGTAAAACATAAGAGCATCAGAACACAGTGAGTGATTCATAAAATATATAGAGTCAATGCTCATAATGGAAATGTTTTTAAAGTACTGTGTAATAGTTGCCATTAGACTCTATGACTGTATGTTACCCGAGTTTTATTGTTCTGGATTCCATTTTTCCAGTCATAAAGAAAATTGGTGGTACTAGTGGGATGAGACCTGCTCTGTACCCAGCATCTAGTCCTGTGGTAGATTTTTAAATTATTTTGAAATGTTGGAAGTAGAGTGCAAATAAAAACATGAGATAGAGGTTTTGATAAAGAAATGTAATAACAATACACATCTCCATGTTTGCGCATATATATATATATATATATATATACATATACATATATATGTGTGTAAAGGTGTTTACTTCTGAAGCTGCAGTGGTCTAAAAGAAACCTCCCTGCTTGTGATTTCTTGTAATCAAATTTAAGGTTTCACTGCTGGAAACCCAGAAAAGTTTCTTGTAGTTCAGCTTGTGCATAAACACTGCTTGTGTGAACTCCATGATGCGGCTTCCTTGATATTTAGGAGCAGGTTTTTCCATAATATTAGCAGCCTTGATTAGGCGCTTATTTATTTATTTATTGTAATCCCATTGTTATAGCTCACCTCGATCAAGCCAATTAAAATTTTCAAAGTAGTCGCCCGATCAAGAAACCAAATCCATTTCTCAGTAATTTCCTGAGAGCCGCAACAAATTCCTCTCAACTCTTTTGTTGTTAAACTGAGATTTGCAACCTAAATGAATCAAGGGCATGATGTAGTGACTGCAAGCAGACACTGAAGAAGACCACTTGCTTCTGAACTTCTTCAGTTGCTTTTCACATAAGTACATTTTTGGACACTTGTTTTGGATAGAATTAAGAACTGAGCTGTGTTTGGTATTTTAAGTTAGTGAGAGCTCAAACAATCTTCAGTGCTTTCTCTGGCTTAAAATTCAGTTTAAAAGAAAAGGAAAGACTTCTGTTCTGAATTTCCATATTTCACTCACACTTGCTAATTTTATCCTGGTTAGGAAGTGGGATTAATAAAAGCTGCTTTTGATCCACCCATAGGAGGAAGTTGTGGAAATGCTGTAGGAGAGTTTTGTACTCTTAGAGGAAGAATTTGCTTTGTACAAATATGCTGCCCCAACTTCTTGGTCTTTAGAGGCCTGTACAGCACAGATGTTACTCTGGTGATTTTACAGTTATTCTGGTGATTATTCACTATGAAAGCAACCACGAGTTTTCACCTCCACACGAACTAAATTCCATTTTTGTTCATCCATCTAATCTCTGTTCTTAGGTCCAGGTTCATATTGTGCAAGAGAGTTTCCTTTTGCTTCCTAGCTTTTATATAAGTAGTCTCTCATAATTTTGGCTGATGGAACACCAGATATTAAAGAAACTGTGTGTTTAGTTTTTTTAAAAAAATAATTATTTGTCTTCTTGATACCCTAGAGTTCCCAGATGAGACAGAACTGGTAAAACTGAAAATATCTTCAGTCCAACAGGTGAATCAGAAGCCTGAGAGTGTCTACTCTCCAAAGCACCCAGCTCTCAGCTTTTGACCTGAGATCAGCATCTTCTCCCCAGCATGGAGAGGTGGTTTGGTGCTGGGCTGGCCGTGTACCTGACACATCTGCAGGTAAGGGCAGCAAAGCAGGTTAAGATATCTTGTTCCAGGTAGGTAATCTCCTGTTGCAATATCCAAAGTAACCCTTTGAAGCAAATGCCTCAAAAATGAGTATTTTTCCCTGAGAAAATATAGTTTGCCCATGGTGGAGGGACAACATTTCAAGCATCTTATTCTATACTAATTAATCTCTAAGCCTTAACATTTATCTCTCCAGTACACAGCATACATATCACTGTGAGTTTCAGTTCTGAAGTCTGATAAAACTAATAAACCAAAACTGCCAGAGGTGGCACATTAAACTGGTAAAATGGTTTTCATCTTAATTGGATATGAGCAGTGTTATCTCTAATAACCCCAGGATACTTCTAATTGGAGTTTTCTTTTTCCTTTCTTCCCCCTGCCCTTTCTTTTTCCTTCCTTTCTTTTCTAGCACTTGTGTCATTGACCAGTGTTAATATTTGAGTGCCCCCTCCTCCAAACCCCCTATGTGATGTTTTCTGAAGCAAGAGCCAGTCTGATTTCAGCAACTGCATTTGTATTCCATTAACAAAGGTGATTTCATGTGTGCTATCATTGGAGATTTTAATAAGATAGAGTTATTGATGTCAACTAATAATGTTTTGAAAGTTGGTTGTCTTCACTGCCCTGAGATTCACCTCAGGCCAGCAACTTCTCCATTTTCAGATGTTATTGCAAGACAATGCCTGTCATTGTTTTGACTGAGATTGTCATTTTAGTGTGAATCTGTGCTCAGTTTTTTTAGGGTGGCAAAATCATTCTTATAGCTTCCTGCACATTTTTTTTAGATTTCTGTGAGAAGAATGCATATTAATTGGCAACACTAAAATACCATGTAAAATTAAAAGGGATCAAAGCTTTTTGCAGCAAGTATCCCTTTGTTTTATTTCACCAGGGTTACCAAGAAATCCTGATGTGGATGAGGAAATATTCACAGCAGCAAAGCTCACACTTCATAGCAGAGGGCAGAGAGATGCATAGGTTGCAGGGGAGATTGCACAGGACTGCTGGGAAAAAACACATTTGAGAAACTTGAGTTCACTATTTTTCATGATTCTCTTTCTCTTTTTGCTCTTTTACACATGTAGCCTAAATTAGCTATTCCACTACGTCAATTTTGTATTAAGTTTTTGTAATAGAAAATCAACTTCAATTTCTCTTTTAGCTACACTTGCCTGGCAATACAGGGATGATATTGGCTCCAAACTAAATAAGATGACAAAGAATTAAAAGGACTAAAAGGACAGAAATCCTAAGAAAAAGAATTGTACCAATAGCATAAACTACCTCATTTTTCAACAGGGATTAAAAGTTTGAAGCCTGCATATGTTTTAAATGTGAAAAATTTTACTCCTGAGACATATTCAGGAAGATATAATTCATTTTCCTGCAGAACACACATGCCTATATACACATAGAACACGTGATAAAGTCAGAACTGTTACCTCCATCATGTGTGTTTCTGAGCAAATATTATCAAATTCACAATAGTAATTATTTTTTCTATATAGCTACAAGTATCTATGCAGAGCTCATTAAAATAATATAGAAATTCTACAAGAACACTTCAGAGTGCAAAAACGTATTAAAAATACAACTGCAATAAATAAAATTAGCACAAAGACATCTTCAGCAATTTATATTTACATTCCAGGCAATTAAATCAGCAATACCTGGCGTGTGGATTAGAAGGGATCAAAGGCCTTTCACAAAAAGAACCTTCTATAGTATCAAAGGCCCTGTGACATCATGTTTGCCTTTTATGCTGAATTAGATAATTGCAAATAATTGTAACTCTGAAAGACATTAATTTTATGGGAGTTTTTTTTTCCCTTCACAGGTCAGTATGCAATCCTTTGACCCAACATTGTAGGACTAACACCTTTGTTAGGAAGACAAAGAATATTACTTTCTCAACCAACAACATGCAGGATTACTTTTGTCAATAGTCAGAGAGAGCAGAAGTATCACGATACACCAACCCTTAGAATAAAATATTTCAGAATTTTTTGTTGTGAGGAAAATAACCAAATGGGGTAGGGTTTATTTATTTGCTTATTCTATCTATCTATCTATCTATCTATCTATCTAATCTATTTTCATGATTAGCTTTCTATGGGATTTACCAAATCAAATAGAAACAAAAAATAGAATTAGAAATATATTAGACAAGACAACCTGCTTCTCATTCCTGTGCAGTTCTTCCTCACCTTTACATCCTCATATTGCATCTGAGATCATGGCAGCAGGCTAATCTAGGGGGTTTCGGGAGAGCAAATAAGCTTGCTGTAAATCTTCAGTGTTAAGTGGAAAATTCAATAATAAATTTCAGCAACAGACATCTGCATCTCCCAGCCCAAACACTGGAGACAACATGGTGTGACACACTCACCCTGCTCAACTGGCCCAGGAGCCTTCATCACACAGGACATTTGGAGGGGTAATAGCTAATTTAAGGAGCTGTTGTGGGACTCTATGACATTTTTCCATTCTGGACAAAACAGGACCAACATGAATTAATCTTCTGCCACGCAATAAAAGTGAAAGAAAATATCTGGGCTGTGGACATTTAACCATCAGCCTTGCTGAGCCTGGAATTTCTGCCAAGGTATAGTGAAAAAAGGGCAATAAGTATCCAGTGACCCTGATGAATACAAAAATCTCTGTTGTTCATTGTGCTAATGAATTGCTCCTGAATTTTTTGCTGTCAAAAGGCCTGATTATTTCACCTGTTCTAGGAAGCAGCTCACATTGTCCCTGTTTCCATGGGTAGGGTGGAGATCCGGTGTGGGAGCTTTGGTGTCAGCCTGTAGGAGTGGTGCAAGGTTGGGGGGAAAGCTTGGGAGCTGTCACTCAGTGCTACAGCTGTGGGGGTCTGTGGAAGCCAAATCTTTCCCTGTGAGTTATCCTTACCCTGAAAAAATGACTTACAAAACGCATATAAAATTTGGTGTTTGCTGAGGACAAGGAGAAAGAGGGAAGCGACACAAATAAGGGAACAAAGCTGCGAGCAGAATCAGTTGATGGTAACCTCCCAAATTGCTGCTGCACGTCAGTGCTGCCACAAGTTACAGCCTGCCAAGGGGGTAGGAGACCAAACCAAGATATATTTCTTAGATGGCTCAACTGTCTCAGGCTTGGAGGTTCATTAGGATGTGAAATCATCCCAGGAATACCAAAACACCAGGAGGCAATAAAGATGATATAGGTAATGCATTCTGATTTCTTCTAGCATTAACTCATTTAAAAAGCAGTATTAGGTAGAAAAAGAGACTTTTATAAGGTTGTAAAACAGCAAATAAAAATACCAAAAGGCATACCAATACTGAGTATTTTTGCCTACAAAAAAAGCCAAAGGGACAGTAGTTTGCTTTGTTTGCTGTGTGACTTTGGGGTAAATAGGAATAGACATTTAGGTAGGAGTGTACTGGTCAGTGAGTGTGGACAGAACATGAGAAAGAACTGCATTAAATACTGCCCAGGTCAATGATTAATATATTCCCATAAACTTGGTAACCTCGCAGCCTCCCCCTCCTCTGCATTTTTCGCTTTAATTGAAATTTATGTGCTAGTTTTAAGCAGCTATATAAACAGCCAGAATTATTATACGTTTGACAGCAGATAACTAAAAGATTGCATTAGCAGAACAAAAATGTAGCTCCTTCCTTAAACAGAAGCTGCTTCCAGCAAAATGGCATTGGAAGCTTTAATAAACCCTGTGCCTACGTACTGCACATACCCAGGCAGGTGCAGCAGCTTGGTGCTTTGTGTCTAACTTAGAAGCTGGACCAGTCTGGAGTGGGAGGGTTGGAGCCATATGACTCCAGAGACCCTTTCTAAATGAAGTTATTCTGAGATTTTCTATTGGTAATGAAACAAAACAGTCCTTTTGGAATTGAGAGTTTGGGGCTGGCCAGGCCAGTGCTTCTGACAGCTCACTGTGACTACAGGGGGGAGAAATGCCACAGACACCTATTCAGGAGGTAAAGACATAATTGCTTTGCTTGTACTGGCTGTCTTTCACTACAGCCCCCAAACTATCTTTATATGCCTGTTATTCCTGTCTGGAGCAGCACCACAGCATGAGGGGAGGCTGCTCAGACTGCTTGGGACGGGAAACTCAAAATACAGCTTTTTTTCCTCTAGCTACTTGTTGTGGTGTCTCATGACCATCAAAGGTGCTGCTATTTCAGGATCTTCCATTGCACCTCCTGGGTGGTTTTGGTGATCATGGTATTCTCACTGGCCTTTTAAATTTTGGGTGTTCAAAATAAAGTAAGTGGATACATCTCTTGTTTAATTATTTCTTTTTAGAGAATCTAGTAAATGGGATAAACCTTACTTTTTGCAAATGCCACCATCACCAAGGAGGCACATGAAAGCAGGTCCCAGGAGGATTTAAATTTCCATCAACTTAAAGAGCAGGTAGGCACCTAGGTAAGAATTACGTTCCTAAATACCTTTATGTAGCTGCCACTTTCTGTTTAGGCAATGTCACTAAACCAATCTCCCCTGGGCCTTATAGTCCCATACATGAAATACACTGATTGGTTTTCCCCTTCTTCACTTCCTCACAGAAGAGTTTTTTAGAATTTTTTTCTTTGGCATTAATATAAGTTCTTTGGCCTTTGTCGTTAGGAAGGCTTTTTGCATGCAGCTGTAGTCAGAAGACTGCTGCAAAAGGATCTGTTTTATTTAGAGGATATTTGTATTGCAATGTAAACACAGAAATGTTCAGAACAGGATTGCTGCTGCTGCTGCTGCTTCTGCACCAACTAAAAAGCTGAAGGCATCTATTTTCCATGCTGAAAGTCAGCACTGGTCTATTTACCGTGATAACCTGCTTCCAATAATGCTCAGCTTTTCACTGGAACTTGTCAAGCTCTAAAATATTGTGATAATTTTCGAATGTTATACCGTCGGGTGCAGTAGAATTTCTCCTGGGCTGCAATTAGCCAACAGCTTATGTTAATTTTAATTAATTAATTTAGGTGGATAGTAATGCCATGTAATAAAACATTTTGCTCAGTGTGAAACTTGTCCGTCACATTTGTTTGTGACCTAAGTTAGTAATTATGTGTGCTTAAGTCAGTGGTAAATGGAAATAAAATGATGGTCAGAGGCAAAATGAGGTAATTTGTGTCAACTGAGTTGGTTGATAGTGTTATAAAGGTAAAAGACATAGGAGTGCTGGTTAGAAACTGGTCATTATTTTGTAATCCAAGGAATCTCTCATGATGCACATTCAGTACTAATCAAGACACCATTTTCTGGTGTGAAAAGTCTGTCTTGTAGCACAATAAATCTAACTAACACCCCAACTAATGTACAAGGTTCAGGAAGAAGGTTGACAGTTGAATTAAGACGAAATTGCTGTCGTCTGGTTCCTCCTCAGCCTTTGAAATCTAACTGATCAGCAAAAGTGAGCATCAAACTTGTGACTAATTCTTGAATGATTGAGATAACTCCAACAAAAATTGTTCAGGGAATGACTTTTCTTAACAATGTCTGCCAGTGCATTATGGAAACTAAGAACATACTCGCTCAATATTTACAAAATTTGCTGGTTTTCCCATTCCAGGTGTATTTTGGAACTAAGGCTCTGCCTCCACTGCAATAGGATCTCACCCTTACAATAAATTTGAAAATTGCTTTTTCCTCCAGAACTTGAATTATTTTTAAGTGCTAATATCCTGTCTAATATCCTATTTATTTCAATTGGCCACTCATTTTTTTCGATGTTGCCTTTGGTTTCAGAGTGAAAGAAATTTGTTGTCTATATTTTTGCAGTTTAGACCAAAGCTAATTAATTGGTTAAGCATCTAACTATTCTGACTTGCCTTTGATGTCTAAGTTTCCAAGACATAAAAACCCCAGCAACCTCAGCAAATGAAAATAAGAACACAGGATTAAAAATCCACCCTGTGGATTATCTGCAGGATTTTTTTCCCCCCTAAAAGGCTCAGCTTTATTTTTCTCTTTCTGGAAAAAAAGTGCTCATTAAGGAGACTGATGATGATACTGACAGTACCTCTCTGGGCAGCGTGACAAACCCAGCAGTGGAAGAGTGTAGGTAAATGAGTTTCTTCCACTGGAGCTTCTTGCAAAGTAAAATAATTCATTTTCTTATTCAAACTTGTATCTGACTCTCAAACTCCCCCATCTGTTCTTGCTGAACAGATTTCAAGAGGTAAAAACACTTGATCAAAGACCAGTTCATTTCAATACAGTGAGTATTAATTCACTTCATGCTACAAAAAAGTAAAAATCACATAGATTGCCAAGGAAATTATATGTTTGGTCCTGAGCATGGGATGCAAATAGTAGCAAATAATGTAACTATCATCACCTTTATATGTTAGAATCACTGAAGGATGGATTTGTTTAGACCTTGACAAGGGAAATTTTTGTTTTGAATCAATACAAAAAATTTACCTTGACCTGAAACTATGTAGCTCTCTGAGCATTTGCATTATTTAGTGTTTTCTGAGTAGAATTGAATTCCAAAAGAAAAATGCTATTTGGAAAAGAAATACTGAAACATTTGATCTAAAAAGCATGATTTTTTATTTTTACATTTTTTCCACGTTAAATAGATAGATTATTTCCAAGAATGTATGTATTCCTATTAACTCTCCCTTCTTGTAATAAAATGATATTTCTTGTATTTTATTCCTAAAAGGCTTTGACTACACAGGATTTACCTTGCAATAATTTCAGCAATTGATATGTACTTTTTCAGACCAAAGAAATAAAAAAAATCATCCTGGTCTCCCAAGAACCAAATGGAAAAACAGCAATTTGGGGCTCAGTTAACTTTTCCCTCCCCCCAGGTATCCTGCTGCTTAAAAAACCTGCATTTCCTATTGGAAAACCATTCAAATGGAAAACTCTGGCTGGACTCTGCTCGTTGCAGGTTGGGAGAGATGGATAAATGTGCGCTGGGGAATGGGAACCTGCAGCGTGGGATCTCTCGAGTAGGTTTTACCAGAAGAGCTATGACCGATTATTATGCTAATATTAACTTCCAATTGTTAATGAACCTTTCATCCTGAAGGATCCCAAACCACTTTAGAGACCACAGAGATCTCTCCCACTCCCAGTGAGGCACAGCCGGGCTCTTCTGGCCGCTCTTTGTGGCTGGGCATTGCTCAAGAGTAGGGAATAACCTCTGCACCGGCAATGCTCAGAAATGCACAGAGTAATTACCAGGCTGGCCTGCAGCCAACACTCCGCTTCTGACACCCCTGTTCCTGCAGAGGAAAGTGCTATAGTATCTTTAAGTGACCATAAGTCAGAGCTGGGTCTGGCGCCTTATCAGAAACACGGAGGCACTGGTACAACACGGGGTCTCAGGGGAGCACGGCAGCTGCTGCCTCACCCCCAGTGCGGATTCTTGCAGCAGCTCCAGGTTTTACTTGGAGGCTCTCCCACTGGAAATGGGGCTGATGTGACCCTGTTTCTCTGGTAAAGGGGAAATTGGCTACGACCTGGCTTGGCCCCCAGGCTGCTGTTTGCAGAGGATTAAGGTTAAGTCATGCATGTGTGCAAATGACACTTCTTAAAGTCAAACTTTTATTTTTGGAGATCAGTGGCAATTTTCTGTGCTGTTAAAAATTTGGGATTCTATTTCTCATGCGTGTTGGGAATTTAGCTGAAATATCTGTGCCTTTCCATCTACAAAATATTTCAAACTAAGTGAAACACAACTACACTCCTCCCATTCCAAATGACAGGTTTGAGGAAAAATTGTCAAACCAACTGATGCTTTTACCCTTAGAAAGATTCAATTTCTAATTGTCTGGATCAATAAAAGATCAATTGCCTGGATCAATCAATCAGTAGTGAATATTTCTTAGCAGGGTACGTTCCCTCTATTCCCTCCTCTAATTGATACTCATTTAAATTAACTTGTGTTTACTGTAAGTGTTCTTGCTGCATGAAATGTACTTCCACTACAGCAGCAGTGATGTTTTTACTGATGGCAGGAAGTGCTGCCTATTCAGTACTTTTATTTGGAGTTTGAAGTCCATTAAAGTGACTTCATAAATTCAAAAATAAATCCATTTATTTCTATGAATGCTTATAGTTAATTAGCATGTGGCATTTGATTTAGAATTAAAGAGGCATTATCACAGTGTTTTAAAGGCCTTAAATTTAGGCTTCATTAACAAAGAGATGGGGAAGGAGCATCTGCATTTTAAGCGGATCTCTGTAGTGTTGGAAACTTTGAGGCAGTAACGTAATGTCAGGTGCATTCAGCAGCTGAAAAGCTGCTTTCTAGGTCTGAGTAGGACCAAACTTTGCTGATACAAAGGCTATGGGGCTGCACTGACCCGGACTGATGGGCTGTGCTATCTTTGCTGGGCATTGATTTGGGAGAGTGCCTTAACATCTGTTTAATTTTCACCAGAGGACAATATCTAGTAGACTATTTACACGTCTGAAGTTTATCGCCTGGCAGATCTTGGGCTTTACAGGTTCCCCTTGGGAATTTGACCCGAGCAAGGACTTCAAGAGAAGGCTCCAGGATTTCAGTGTAGCCCTTGCTGGTGAGAAGCCCGCAGCCAAACAGGGGAGCTGTTAATAGCAAACATATTAATTCAAGAGGAAGCAGTAAGCAAAGCTCCAGCAGCAGCCAGTGCCCTGCAAAGCAACTTATTTCAGAGAAGAAGATGGCAGAGGATCACAGGAATGGTGCTGCTGTGACTGGGATGCTCACAGATCCTTTCTCTCTGCCTGTTTGAAAAGCTGTGGGAGAGGGAGGCTGCCCCGCAGGACCTCTGCGTGACCCCAGTCCTAACCAGCCGCCGGCAACTCTGTGTGTGCTTGCCCATGTCATGGCAGTGCACGGATGGCTTGACAGAGTTTACTGCTTTCTGGCTTATTTTAAGTACTCTTGGAATCTTCCGCATCCTCTAGCAAACTGGGGCAGGCTGACCTCTAAGCCACATAATCTGAGCATAAGTTAAAAGAGAAGCCCAGAATTTTCCCTTTCCCGAATAGCACCGCTGCCCACGATCTCTGATCCAGCTTTAATGTTTAATTGGATGACCGGGTTTTAAACAGAGCATTCTTTAACCCGGCTGACTCTGCCTGCCCCCATCCCCCTGCCCAACAGCAGCCTCACTCCAGTTATCAAAGTGTCATTAGTAGAGACAGCTGCCTGTAAACAACAGGAATGTCAACACAACTGTCTCGGTCAACAGGAATTTAACTTTAATCTGTTCATTACTTAAAGATACATCATCCTCTTTCTGTGCTGTTATCTACATCACTCGCAGACAAAGACGGAGAACAAATTGACAGCGGGGAGGGAGGTTGGACCGTTCCTGCCTCAGCCAGGCTGGTTCTGTTCATCATTTCCAGTTCCCCCCACCAGCCCCTTGCAAGTTCCCCTCCTGTATATGTAGATATATTTGCGGGATTGCGGGTGAGGGGGGTCAGGAGTTCCTTGTTTAGCTGGAAACAGATACTACATATTTATAAATGTAAACTTGGAGCGCTGCCAGGCTCCTGCATTTAAGTGATTAACAAATGTTTCCCTTCAAGTGGACACCTCTTGTTCTAAATATATTTGACAAGAATGTAAAGAGTCAACTGGAGGGTAGAAAGGGCACACCACAGAGCGTTCGGCTGCCAGCATCCGCGGGCCGGGGCTGCGGTGGCCGGCGGTGGCGGCGTGCGGCGGGTGCCAGCCGAGTTCACGGCGGGCAGGCTGCCAGCACAGCCCGGCCTCCCCGCTGTTTAACGACAATGGATTTACTGCTTCTCTGCATATTGGTGTTATTTTGTGTAAACAAGGTTAACACTCCTTTTAAATTAAATACACCACCTGGTGACTGAATGCCTGACCTTGGCAGGCGGCTTTCACCTGGTCTCCAAAAAGGGTGGGTACCCCAGCTGTGCTGCCGGCCTTTCCCACCCGCTGGCGGCCTTTAATGCCTTGTCCTGTAAAAGTGTGTCAGTCTGTGCAGGGCAGAGCGGTTCTGGGGCTGCTCCCACCTCCAGATGCACAGGACAGGCAGGAATAGGAAGCTATTATGAGCAAGAGGGTTTTTCTCTCTAAGTCTTATGCATGGCATATTATTCTTGTCTACCCTGGACCTGCCACTTCCCTCCACTTTCCCCAAAATAGTTCTCTTTCTTAGTCAAAATGCATCTTCCTGGATCTTCTGGTTTGTTTGTGAACAGGAGGAAAGTTTCTGATCCTTCCTCTTCTCCTACAAGAAAAGATGGGAAAACCTGGGAGTAATCTCCCTCTCCAATTCAAGAGCTATCTCCTTCTTCCCCTTCTGAATGAGAGTCTGGAAAAGAAAGCATTCTTACTTTTGCCTAAAGTATCTAAACTTCACTTCTAAAGCATTATCTGTCATACAGGTTCATCTAGGATGTTTCTCGGGTAGCTGATTGTGACACTGTTGATAACTCTGGAGGTTAAGGCTGATGTCATTGATCATGATGTGTTAAAAATGAAGACAATCCTATGCTAGGTAAAGAAATCTGAATTCAATGCATTGGAATTAAGTTTCTACAGCTAAATAGTAGCTAATTGACTGATTGAAAGGCCTAATTCTCTCAAGAATTGGGATTGTTCAGTCTGGATAAGGGAAGGCTCTGGAGTGACCTTGTTGAGGCCTTCCAGTACCTAAAGGAGCTACAAGAAAGCTGGAGAAGGAGTTTTTACAAGGTCACATAGTGATAGCATGAGGAGGAATGGCTTTAAAGTGACAGAGGACAGGGTTAGATTAGAGAGTAGGAAGAAATTCTTCCCCGTGAGGGTGTTGATGCCCTGGCACAGGTTGTGCAGAGGAGCTGTGGCTGCCCCATCCCTGGCAGTGTCCCAGGCCAGGTTGGACAGGGCTTGGAGCCGCCTGGGATAGTGGAAGGTGTCCCTGCCCATGGCACAGGTGTTGGCACTGGAAGATTTTTAAAGTTCCTTTCAAACCAAACCATTCCGTGATTCTGTGACTGAAAACCTCCTGAAGACCTCAATATATGGACTATATGAAACCTAGTAGTGCTTTATTCTTCCCATGAATCCCTGGAGGATACTCATTCCTACATGTTGTTGTTTTTTAAGATGGACCTCAGTGATATCCTTTGATGGTAAAATTACTAAACTATTTGAATAAAAAGTATTTCTTTTTGTTTTAGCATTACTGATTCTGCCCTTGTTCTTTTGCTATGAGAAAATAGAGTCAAGGCTTTTCTCCTTTTTCCCTGGAAACTTTACAAAGAAATCTTAATAATTTTAAACAAACATTTAAAATATACAGATAAGAACACTCAGCTGGATAACAAAATAGAGATGGGAAACAATCTGAGAGACTTTATTTAGACTAATAATGATAAGATATTTTTTAAAAGAAGGTCCAGACAGATAGGTACCAAATATGTAAAATAATAAGCTATAAATACATGTGCTAAATACAGCTTTTCCTAAGTGTTGTTGGAAAGGCTCCTTTTATCTAGTGGCTAAATGTTCAACATTTTCTAGTTTTACAGGAAAAATGCTGCACATTTAGGGGTCAATGCTTCAAGTTTCACTGCATGGATGTTGTCTGGATCATAGGCAGTGTGCCTGTTACTAGGCAAAAGGCCATTTCAGTGCTGGAGAAAGTGACAGAGTTTTAAGTGAGGAATAAAAAGCTGAATTTTTGAGAGAGCTGCCACATTTGTTGTACAGATAAGGCTCGTCTAATTAAAGTATCATTGCAAAGTCCCCAGATTCCATAGGCCCTTCTTTTGCTCTTAGCTGGAGTTTGGATTTGGTACTCCAAGAAATTCAGTCTCTTTGAACTCTTTCCTCTTTGTGTTTCAAGGATTGTTCTCATCTGTGCTATAAAGAGCCTCTGTTATCTGTAACCGAGTGCAGAAGCATCTATCCTGACTGGACCACACAGTGATAGAGCTGGGAGCACTGAGCTCCTACCCATTTACTCCCTCCTATCTGTTTTCTCTCATACAGAATTCTCTCTCCATAGCCTTGCAGAGCAGAATTGCTTTTAATGAGGTTTATGATAAGCTCCTGATGTCCTTTTCCTGGTCCCAGAAGCTGTTTGCTAAAGGGCTCACTTTTGGTTCCTTTAACTAAAAGCAGTTCTGCCATCACAAAGTGTCAGCACTGTTGTAGGAACAGAAAAATGGGAAGATCACAGGAGACTCAGCCAGGTGCAATGACCAATACTTAAAACTTCAGAAAAATGGTCTGCAGAGGTCATTTCTGAAATGACTTGCCTATATAAAAGTTGCTTTCTGTAGGTTTGTCCCTTTGCATTCAGTCTGCAGTAGGTGCACCTGAAGGGATACACACATAAATTTAGGCATTTTTTGTTTCTTGAGATACAAAGCAGACATAAAACACCATATGAACTAAATATCATTAGCAGGACAAGTACTGCTGAGTATGGACTATGATTCTCCTTAGAAATACATCAGAGAAATAAAGAAGTAAGAAAAAGAGTTATTTAAATTAGTAAACAGTGCTGGCACACAAACAAATGAGACAAACTGATGATGAATAAATCTAAATTGGAAATTAGAAGAAGCTTTCTAGTCAGAGACTGACACTCTTGAAAAGCCTTCTAATAGGTGCAGTTAAGTCAAATAATGAAACTAGTTTTAACTTGGAGTTCAGTGAATTTATAAATGGGATTATACAATGTAGATGCATAGCAGAGAGCTGGGTTAAGTGACCTTGGAAGTTCTCTCCAGTCTTACATTACATTATTCCTTCTAATTATTGCTTAGAACTAACCTTCAGCATGACCTTTTTTCAGTTTTCTCTTCTAACTTACCAAAACTTCAAATATTTTTGTTGAAATTTTGCATTTCTAACATGGAGTTTAGCACTTTTTTTCCTCCTAAATTTTTTTTAGTGAAATTATCTGTGCCTGTTACAGAAAAAATTGTTGTTTTGCTCATGCATTGCAGACCAGATTAATGGAAAAGCTTTAGTGTTTCCATCTCTGGAAGGCAGGAATGGAACGTGGCAGGGTGGCTCTCTTTGTGCAATTTGCTGCCCTATGGAAAATTTGCCCCACTTTTCATCCAGAATCTAAGACTCTGAGGAAAAAAAAAAAAAGGTCATTTGACTCATGGTCAGCAGAAACGTGCTGGAGGTTGGTAGCCAAGTTTCCAGGTAGTGTATACACTGAATATGTGCCAGTTTTTGTGCATCTAACCAGATTGTACCATGACCAAGAAGAGCAGGAGCCTTCTGGAGGGACTGAGGGACTGAGCCTCACTTCTGCTGGAATTGAGCCCTCCTCTTTTCTGAGAGCTGCTGTGGTGCCAGGACTGAGAGCAGAGATGATTGTCTTGCTGGTTATTTCTTACCAGCTGGAGCTCATGCTGTGTGGAGGACAATGAGGAACGGACACGTGTGATTTTGACATTTCCTAGGTTTTGCCATGGAATCATCAGGAGTGAGCTGGGAAAGGACCTCAGGAGATTATCTTGTCCTTTTCTGGGCTATGATGGGAATAGGAAATAGTCTGGACAAAGTTTACCTGTCCTTCTTTTTCTTGACAACCTCTAGTGCCACAGTATCTCAGTGGTCTATGCTAGCATCCAGCCATATTCAATTTCCTTAAATGCTTCTTGATATCTACCTTGAATAATATAAATTTGAATGGACATGTGAAATAGTTTATTCCATTCACCTTTACTTCTAGTTTTATACTTTTTCTGCCATTCCTTTCCTTCTCTTATTGAGATTTGAGCAAATCTAAGTCCTCGATATTTCCATGCTGGTGGAAAGGGGACCTTTTCTATTTGGTGCAAACTTTTCTTGTACTGCAGTACCAAAGGTAGATCCCAGTCCTCCAGCTGGTGTCTGATGCTGGGGAGCATCAGATACTCTACAGATTGCACGTTATTCCAGTGGGACATTTTCCTTTTTTATGCCTCCAACATCCTAATGTTGTTCATTCAAGTTTTATCTGTCACTAATTGTATCTCCCCGATCATCTTCCACAGAAATGCTCCCTAGGTTTCCTTCAGAATGCAGCAGCTTAAGTCAGCCCCTCTTGAACCACTTGGTTTATTTAAAACCATTCCTGCAATTAACCAAGATCACTTTGCATTTAATGTTACTTCCTAATCTATCTGCAAATCCTTCTGGTTTGGAATCCTCCACTAGTCGAACAACTGCATTAACCACATCATTAAAACATTATTTGTTAAGTTTTGGAGATTTGACCAACTTCATGACCACAATACAAAAACCTGAATGATTTGTTGAGATTTGTAAACAATATAATAAATACTGTCACTGATGTCTCTGATGTTGGGTACTTATGAACTCTCTCACTCATGCAGAAACGCACAGAGTACTTGGCGAAAGGGTGGCAAAGTGACTTCTGAACACACAGGGTGCATGTTGGAATCAGGGCACTGCTGTACTCATTCAGATTTTCTTATCTTCTGTGCTTCTCTACAGTGGAGTAATGCCAGTTAGAGAGGCTTGGGAAAACAAGAAAGCTTGAATAAAAATGTAGTGGGTCTGTTGGGATTTCTCCACATGTATTGTGTTCCAGTTTCACTCCCTCTTCCTCTTCCCTTGCTTTTCCTTGCCTCGTATTACTTATTGTGTGTGTGTATCTGTACATGTGTGTCCATGCCAGCTAGATGCCAGCAGAAGCCAAATTTAAAAAAAAAGTTAATTTGATCATTCTTTCACTGTCTGTGTTCCTCTCTGAAGTTCCCATTGTTTCTGATAGTTCTCTTGCCGTGGGGACTGGATTCTTGCCAGGTGGGTGCCAAAAGCCAGTGAAAATAAATAGATACATCGTAGGGATTGTAGGGATTAAAATACCTTTCATTCTGAATTACCTGGGGGTAATTTAGAAATACCATTTTGTTAAAGGTACCTGATCTGCTTTTATTATACAAAGGATTACTGATGATTGAACCAAAGGAGAGATAATTTTTTAAATCCTTGATTAAGAGTTTACGTCTTTTTCACCTCTTTTTTGAGAAGATGGCTGTGATGAAAAACAAGATATTTCCCGTGATTCACCAAAGAGAGAAAAAAAGCCAAAGGTAGAGCAGTAAATACCTCTCTTCCTGCAAACTGGGTGATTACATGTGAAAAAAAAGGAAAAAGAATAAAAGGCTTCAACTTTTCCGCTGAAGTTGGACTGCACAGTCTCACATTGTACAAACTTATTAGCAGGTTGGCCACATGTCTCCATGAGACCAATCTATCCTTGAGTAAAGCACTTCTATCTCTTCCATATCCCTGGGCAAAACCAATGTTCTGGAGCTAAGATTTTGTACTTAACTGTAAGATAGTTGAGTGGATTTTGCTTTAATAAGATTAAACAGAGCATGCATTTATCTGCTCCAGGTGATGTGGTAAGTGCAGAGATGACAAAAAAACCACTAAAAGGGAAGAGAGTAGGTTGAAGGTAAGGAATCAGTAAGTAGATGCAGGAAGTTATTCTTTCAGTGATGTTGCTGTATATTCATCTGTTTCAAACATGCTGATTATTTGTGAAAAAATTCAGTCTGCAGATGCCAGCTTCCAAGGGTAATAAAATACAAAAACGTGCTGCTCGGAAGCACAATGAAAGGCTCCAGTGCTACATCTATTGCTTCATTACAAGGCAAACTTTGTTCATCTCGACAGCAATTACAGTAATCAAGTTTATGTAATTTACAAGAGTTCCCATCTTTCAGTAGCAATTTAAAAAAAAAAGAAATCAGAAGATGAATGAATTTGCACAGAATATTTTGCATGGGCTTTCAGTATAAACAGGTGTGTTGGACTAAAATGGAAATACATATTGACAACACAAAAAAGTAGAGTTCTGGGGAAGAGGGTTATTCCCTGTCTACCCATGAAGGAATGCTCCTTGCTAGGAGATGCCACAGCACTGAAAAATGAGGAATATGGCATCATTCCACACTGGGCAGGACATGGACTTTGTGACTGAGTGGATTTATAATTTTTTAATTTTATCACTCTCTCTTTTCCCTATTAGCATGGTCCTTTCAAATATTTCTCTCATAGAAAATTATCTCCAAGACAAACCGGCCTTGTGAAGAGTTGTGGGAGCCCAATCATTCTCCTTTGGGTTTCTGGTGAAGGCCACAGGTTCCCAAGGATTATATGGCAACAGCAGAAGAGATGAACAATGGAGAAGTTTGAGATCAGACGCTTCCCCTACTGTTTCCAAAGGAAACAATTTCAGGAAACAGGCTGCTGCCCACATTAGATCTCTGTGGATAGACCCTATTCCACTAAGGATACTACAGGAGGTACAGAAGCAGATCAATATGTGTCTAAGTGTTTTAGCCTTACTTTTATTATGTTTGACAGCGATGACAACATGGTGTGTGTGTCACATACAGGATGACTAATGTGCGTACATGTGTGAAGCCCTTGCGCAAACAGGTTTTCCCATAAACTGTTAGGGAAGAGCAAGCTCCCTGTGAGCAGATCAGAGCATGGATTGAATCTAAAAAAAAATGAAGAATGAAACAAACCCCAAACTAATTTCAGGTCTTATGAGGAGCTGTAATGGCATCAGTGTCTGGAAACATCTACCACAAGTGGTTTCAATACTGAAAAATTTCCAGGAAATACTTGTCTTGAGTTGTGCTAGAAAATGTGTCATCAGGATGTTGTCTGTGTTCCTGACCCAAAGGAGGGCAAAATTAGAGAAAGTAAGGACACAAACCAAGAATTTTTTTGGTGCGAATTGGTGAATTTCTCTTGGGTGAGAATTCCCTCCAACACACCAGAAGCGAACCAACCAACATGAGCCATTTTTCTGTAGAGAGCTCAGTTTCTGTAGTAGGCCAGCAGCCAGATGAGGGGTTTTAAAGAAGAGTTATGGTAGTTATAAAGAGGGAAAAAATTTGCAAACACTGATAATAATACTCCTACACAGGAAGGTTTGAGCCAGTCACACTACTCCCCCCCTTTCCCAGTGAGATTCAGAGTTACATAGGAACAGGAGACTGTTTTGGCTGGGATTAGATAGCACAGATGGTACCAAAATGTGTAACACCTACCACAAGTTCTCTAGTTTCGTATCATCTGCACAACAGTTCTTCTTGGCCTTTTAACAGTTCGTTGAATGGAGGAAGAGGAGAAAAAGACATGGGACCATTGCTGGAAATGTGCAGCAAGCACTGTTATATTTTATCTGTGGGGAATCCATATAGGAGCACGTAGATAGGCTCATATAAAATCTTGCATATATCTTCTGTGAGATGGTGTGAAACTTCACTTGGCTCTTCTCTTTCAAGAATCCCCAAATCTTGGCAAGTAAACCTCACAACACATTTTAGAATTACATCAGTAATCATTCTGCAGATACATACAACGAGGTACAGGAATTTTAACCAGTTTTCCCAGAACCACCAAAGGAGTTTATAGCATGGGTGGCTCTTATCTCCACGGTGCTTCACAGGAATCCCATAGACTTTGTTTTCTGCCCTGACATAAATAGCACCAGTCTTTAGGTTTTTTTTCTCTAACTTTGTAAGTATTCTACATGACATACAATAAAACTTTGCCTTCCTGTCAATATTTTGCAAATAAATACTGTTGTAGAAATTAATCTACAGTTTGTGATCCCTGGAATATTTTACTGCCAATTTTAATATCATGATTTTTTCAATTCCTCTAGTTTTTACCTTTGTCTACTAAAATCACTTGATTTCTGAGCTTTTAATGGGTTTTCAGGGGTCCAGAAGAAAGAGACTAGGGAATATACTTCTTTCTTAGGGAGAAATACAAAAATTTCTAATCATAGGTACTGAGGCGCCATTGTGATGGACTTACTAGAAATAAGATTTCCAGGCTGTGATTTTCAAGGTTGCCTATTTGATTGCAGCAGGTACTCAATACTCCAAGATAGCTTTGAAATATTCATTGTAATGTTTTTAACAATTAAGTTGAAAGCATGGAGTGTTCCCTGAGAACTAACTAGGAAGAACTGATGGCCTAAATCCTCTGTCTTTTGAATACTCAGCCACACAATTTTAAAGCATTTGAGATTTTTCCCCCCTAAGTAATGAGAGACGTTTAGCTACACAGAGTAAAGGAAAACTGAGTCTCCACGTTAAATGGAGAACTATCTGCCTTAGGACTTTTAATATGGCTAATGTTCAGGGAAGGATTTTTGTCTAACTGTATTTACTGTGGGCTCCCTGTAGATACACACAATGCACAACATGGATGTCATTGCACTGGCTTCAACATCACTGTGGAAGGACACTGGTTGCTGGCTCATTCTCATGCAGACTTCTGAAGAACTTCCATTTAGGATAATGGCAAAACTTTAGTCTGTGTAATAGGCCTGAAAATGTATCTGTGCAAACGAAATACAATTTTCAAAGTGTCAGGAACGAGAGGTGTAATTCAAAGTCATTACATATCACTTGCTGTAAATATTGTTTTCATAAAGCCAGACTAATCATATACTCAGATAACCCATCCTATTATTTTCACAGCTCCAGGACTCCTGAATCACACCTACTTGAACCTGAGGGATTAGAGGTTTTGCTTTTTAAATAGCATAGGTGCTGGGCTGGCTGCAATTTTTCAGACCTCTTTGGAGAAGCAGAATTGATTTTTTTCTTTTTTTGAAACAAAAAAATCATTCAGGGTCCAAAAATAGACATAAGCGAGCCTCCTCCTTTTGTAATTGTGTTTTTGAAAATCAGACACGTAAAATCTTTTGTAGCCGTGGGCTCGAAACTCTCTTTTGTGGAAACACTGGTGCACTGTAATTGGTTGAGTGCTGCTATCCAGCCTGAGAGGGTGACCTTTCACACTCTGCCCTAAAAGAACACTATAGAAAGAGAGGTGGCGTAATCTGGGTTAAAGGCTTCTTACTAACATGTTGAGAGCTTGTTTCACACACACACAAACAGTTGCACGAAAGCCCCAGCCTGATGATAACTTAGCACTTTAGCATGGTGTTCTTGAGACAGCCCTCTTCTGAGAGAATAAAGAAGGGCCCCTTAGTTGAAATGCAGGACTGAAGCTCTTCATAACCACCGGGAAACTGTTACGAGGGAAAAAGAAAGTTAAAAGACAGGAGAACAAAAGGGGCTATCCTTGTTACAAGGCTCTGGTTCTAGACCTGAAAACCCCCTTTCCCCTAATCTTTTTTTTATTATTTTTCTCTGTATAGCCCTAGGTTTTGACAGGGAAATCTCTTGTCTTTCTGGCCAAGCATATTCAGTCCATCTAAGAAATTCCATGGACCTGTCTTTTTCATGATCTCCTCGTAAGAGGAAGAAAGATGGTGAGCATCTCTGCTGATTTGGCTAAGAATGAAGAGAATGGGATATTTCCAAGGTTAGGCAATTAGAGGCAAGTATATCTTAAACAGCATAAAGAACACTGTGCTGTCATATTTAGCACATCAGGACAGTTGAAGATGTGCCTGCCTAGTCTGTGTGCAGTCAGTCTGGAGACTTTCACATTTGACTTGGGATTGAAATCACAGTCACTATTCCAAAGGACAAGCATGGAAGGTCTGGGAGGCCATGGCTGTGATATGATCCCTTAGCTTTCAAGCCCTCCCCAGGTTTAGCTGTGTGCTCTTGGGTCTTGAAAAAGGCTACTTGCATCTCAGTAGCTCACTCACCTCTCCCATTTTTTTAATGCTTACTTCAACATTGATTAATAGAGTACATCTGTCTCATGCAGCTTCTCACTTTACATTTCTTTTTTTTTCCCATGTTATTTCTTTCTAGGTTTTCTTTTCCATGTGTTTTCTTTCTTACAAATTCCCACATATTCAAGATTCTCTGCTACTTGAAGTTATTACTCTCTTCTATATTGTTAATGTTAATAAATTGTTACACACTGTCAGTCATTCTTGTTAGAAAAAAAATAAAGGATATCTAGAAAATGCATTAGTGGCGATTCCTAACTATTATATCTCATATGGTATGCAAAAAATAAAATTAGATTATAAAATTCTATATTTATCATAATGTTAGACTCTTCCACAAAGATTTTTTTCCAACTAACAGGTAATTGGACTCTGGATTTCCAAAGTCAGTGCTGAAAGACTGATTTGACTCTCGACTTTACAGACTATGATCCTTAACTTCACAATGTTGCATATCAGCTAGTGCAGAGTGTCTGAATTTTATTTTCTTCAGTGTTTCTGTTAGCTAAATGATCTTTTTCTCCTGCTCTCTGCAGCAGTTAGGCTTTGATAGCTGTTGTCCACATTTTCCAGTCTTCTTAATTACATTTTTTTGCAGTCTTCTTAATTATACTTTTGCACCTTTTACTTCAAAATCTTTCAGGGATAGGAGCTAAATTTGCAACCTTCTCCTTCAGAAGGAAGGCCTGGAGACATCAAGAAGATTGAAACTACTAGATGACTTTTCTCCATCCTGGAAAGCTCCAACAGTGATCATCCAGAATGGAGAACCAACAGAACAAGTAACCACTCTGGAGTCGCAAAATCTGACTCTCAACAAAGCAAATTCAACACCTGAAGTTTAGTTCCTTGTGGGTTAAAGCTTGACATCATTGCCCTTGGAGGCTGAGGCTCAGGCTCCATTAATTTACAGGGAAGAACATGTGCAGTGAGCTCTCCACAGCCATGGTGGGGATATTTTGTGGCAGCACGAAATCTCCACACAATGCAGCATGATTGGCAGCTGCTTCCTGAGAGGAGCCCATGGCTGTGCAGGAAAGGTTGCAGCTGCTGGGATGGAGAGCCATTGGCAGTCGGTGACAGGGACTTGCCCACAACATCCCTTTGAGGGATGCGCTGGGAGCCTTCCACACTGCTCGCTTTGGGCTTCACCCCGTTCTTTGCCTCACACCTAAAATTTGGGAAATAAATTGCTTTACCCCTGGTAGATAAGGTAGTTTACATTTAGGCACAATTGGGCATCCAAAATGGATTTGTAGAAAGATCTCAATGAAATGATTGCAGGAAGGCTGGACAGAGAAGTGCTATCATTAAAGAAAAAAAAAGGAAGGGAAACTGCAAATTTTATTTCTAAACCTTTCCACTAGGAAAGGTTGCAAAATTTAGGGAAATGAGCCACAGCTGACGTGCCTGACAAATAACTCTCATGGAATCTATAAAGTGAGTTTATTTGTGCCATCTTTTACAGGAAGGGCTGTGCGTGAGTTTTGTAGCGTTGCTGCTGGGGTTGCTGAAACACCCGGCTGGTGATCAACATTTTGGATGCTCATGAATAACTGGAATATGAGCACCTTAAGCACAAATTCAACAAAGGTTTTTTCAAGTTCATCATCACACAGGAGATTGCATCATTCATAGTGGCATTTATAGCCATCAGTACTATACAACCCATGGTAACAGATGACATTGCATGCTGAAAGGGGCCGTGAAAGGTCTTTCATACTGTTTCCTGCTCCTAATGACAGCTTTTACTGCCAGTTAGGACAGAATCCAAACACATGAAGTCATGATGGCTGTAGGTGTTGATTTGGATATTAAATGTATAACCTAGCTTATGCAGCACCAATTAACAGAGACAAGTTTTCAGTGCACAGTGCAGAGAAAACTGCAGGTGTAGGGACAGAGAGAATGAGCCCAAGACAGGATATTACCCTGTTAACAAACAATTTGATGTGCAGAAATATTTTATATAAAAATGTGTTTGGACACCATGCCCTTAGAGACTATTCCAATTTACCATGCCTGTGGGTTCATCTAGCAGGTTTCTCAGCTGGATGTTAGTGACATTTATACCTCTTTGTATACATGTTTTTGTTTGTGTGTGTATATTCTGCACGTGTATTTTCATGTTCAGACAAAACTTCCACGCCTATAGAAAGCTCATGAATATTTTATAGCTTTGTTCATGAATCCATTAATGAGTTTTATAAATAGTGATAATTTGCAAAAATAATATGTCTGAAAGGCAATACCACTTTACCTATGAATGACCTCTTTTTCTTTCTCTTTTTATTTCGCCTAGTTTTGATATGTTTTCCCAAGCAGTCTGTGAAAGTGTTTACTGGTCTATTCACTCTTTTTAAACCCGGGGCATTAACAGTATGAGAGTGAACATACACATACACCTACTCACTGTGCATAGTTCCATCTTTCCCAGCCTACAGCTAACAAGAGCCTTTAATTGCACTGAAACCTGATTTCTGCCTGGCAAATCTGCTGGTCAGTGCAAACCTCAGGCCATGCTGTGCTGCATGGGTCCTGCCCTGCCTGTGGGTTTGCTGCTCCCCAGGCCCAGCCTGGCGTTGATAGCTCGTGGCTGGGCGGTCTCACATTCCTTTTTGGAATATAATGTCTGTGTGTCCCCGCGTGCGCCTGTGTGTAATAAGTAATAAGGGTAATCCCCTTCCGATGACAGAAGCTTCAAGTGGTTACAAGTAGCAGACCTGTTTTTCAGATGCCTGAGGTAACTGTCTATAAGGTGCAAGGTAAAGAAATAATTAATTACAATCAGTGGTTGAAATGGGGGAAATGATATATGATCACAAGCTTTTATTGCAAGTGCTTTGATTCAGCACGGGGAGGGTTTTGGTGAAGTGTCAAGACACAGAGTATTTTTCTGCAGTCAAAGGTTGAATTTAAGTAATCACCCAGTGCAATTTTACCCGTATCAGATGTTCACAACTACAATGCATGCAGGGGGAGGAAAAGAAATGAAAGATGGAAACAGAGAGAAAAAACATCCCCTAAATTCTCAACATGCAGTCTTGCTGAGTAACCACATTCATAACCGAGTGGGAGTGATTTGTTCTGACAACACAAGACTACTAATTTTGCTGAATTAACAGCACGACTAGTAGTGGGTGGAGGGGAAGAGGGAAAAAAAAATAAAGAAGAGAGATCTGTTATGGACATTCCCAACCTTATTAATTTCCAGGTGATAGGAATGATATGTGGTCTACAGTATCACAAAAAGTTTGGTGTGTTGTTTAAGCAACTAAAATCTGGAGTAACGCAATTAAAAGATCAAGGTGCATATTTGTATTTTAAAACTAAAGCAGGTTTACCCTTAGTGGTGAAAGGGGAAAAGTTAGAAGAGCAGCTTGGGTTCCTTCTTCCCTCTAAAGCAGAGGGCATTTCACTAAGAGTCCTTAAATTAATGTAAACTTTTCTTCATTCCTCACATTTGGAAAGACATGAATCTAAGATTAGTCTGTATTGAAAAGATTAATATTTTCAATCCAAACTTTGAAATCCACTTGGACAGCTCAGAGCTTCCAGCTGTTGTTTATGCTATTAGTTAGAAAATCCAAGTGCCATGCTTTTAAAAGAAAATTAATAAAAAAAAGCTCTATTGAGTTAATTTTGTAGAATTATGTTAATAAGCACAATTTGCACTGTGCAGGTTTATTTTGTGGTTTGTGGTGAGTTTGTAGAGGTTTTGTGAGCAAACCCAAATGTGGTGACAGCAAAACCTTTCCAAAGCACAGACTTTTATGATCTAAGCACAGAATTTCCTTTTGTGGTCATGTGTGACGTGGTTTTTGGATAATAAATGTCTGTAATAAGGTTTCCTTAGGTTGGCTCACAGGGCCTGAGCCTCTGTTTTTAATGGCTGTCTTTGGAGGAGTTTTGGTTACATATATTTTCTTAGAATTTGAGCACTTCTTAGAGACAGCATTTAATCACCTCGAGGCTGATCCAGGGACACATTGCTCACTCACCACTTCAGACCACGGATGTTGACAATAGTCCTCTGTATTACCTCGGCCAGTCATTAGGACATGATTCTATCCAGCAGCAGCATCCAAGAGAGGTAGGTGAAGGGAAGCAAGCTTCAGGTGACTTGATGGCCCTTTGAATGTGCAGTTAAAAGCAATTTTGAGCTTCTCTAGTTTTTCCTGGTCAATACCAGAAGTTCCTAAAAAGGCTAGAAGGAGCTGGCCCAGCGCTGCTGTCCCCCAGTACATGGGGGACCTTGCCCCTGCTGGGAACATATGTACAGCAGAAGTTTTCCAACTTCCTGTTTCATAATTCCCTGCTCCTCAAATCTAAACCAGTGAAAGACGAAATATCCCCCTTGTGACAGCCTGGATCATCTAAACTGATACTATTGCTGCGGCGGAAGGGAGGGCACAGGAAGGAACCACATTTGCTATAGAAACTGGTTTCTATCTGTACACAATTAAGAAGCAGATGAAGTACTGATTTAAAAAAGAAAAAAAAAAAGCTGAAAGAGGAACCAACATGTTGCCAAACGCAAACCTACCGAAAAACCCCAACAAAAAGCCCAACCACCGAAAAAACATGCCTTTTGTAAGGCACTCTTTGTTGCAAATCAGTAAAAGTTGATTCCTGTAATGAATTAAAATATTCCAAAAGCTTAAAGCTTCTATCACAGTTGACCTTTAAGGCATGTAGCAGCAAAGAAGTTAATACACTTTGCACATGTTGCAGAGCAACAGGTGGTAGAAAAACCCATGCGGGCTCCTTGCATTCCTTACTTTTCAAACTGGTGGCCCCTGGTATTCTGGGATTTACACTACCTCCCCCAGGCTCTGACTGACAAGCTAATCGGTGTGCTGGGAAGCCCTGAGCTATTGATTCCACTGTAACAGAACACCTCCCCGTCAATGAAACTGCAATGAAATGCTTCAACAACGAAGAAAGGGAGGCATTAGGCTGTTGAGCAACTGGAAGAAATTTGCTTGTAGGTAGTGCGGCAGAAATGAAAAGGCTCTCGGGGGCACAAGCTTGAAAAGCCAGGTTATTAAAAAAGCCACAAAGCTGGAGTCTGGCTGAGTGGAGAAAAATAGTTATGGCTCAGTTAGGCGTATCTAAAAGGAGGAGGGAGGGGAACGCAGCTTTCAAAATTGCGTTAATCCCCCATGTACTTAATTTCTTTTCTTTTATGGCAGCTTGTAGTATAGCAACAAGTATTCAAGCAGTTAATAATTTTAAACAGTTTAGCTTTCCGTAGGCAATATATCTTTAGCCTTAATTAAAATTTTATTTTAGTAGGGGGAAAATATTAAAATGACATTCTGATCATCCTCTAAGATGGAAAATATATGATAATATGAATATTTTATTAGACAAACTATTATTAAACAGCTGGTGCAAAATCTTAGCCACTGATTAGTTGAGTTTGTTTGAAATGCAGGTCACTATTTCTTAATAATGGCCCGACAGTCTTCTGATTGCAGTAACAACCACTGGCACACAACCTGCCAACACAAAGGTATTAATATCTTATATTAGAATCCTAATATTCCAGAACTGGATTCCCACAGTGCCAGTCTGGTGGATGGTTCCCATTTTGGGGTAAAAAGAATGCCCAGCTCATCACCTGGGCACATCTCTAAGTTGGTGGCTCTGGATTAAGAGGTGCTCTCTTTCTTTCAGGAGAGCTTCAGGGATGGGTATTGGGTGGTGAATCGGCTTGGCCATTTTAATTGGGATGGGAGTCAGAGGGGAGCTGTCAGAGTGGGACTTTGAGGATGGAATTTGCATCTGCCGTTAATTCAGGGGCCTGTTTGGTGACCTTCAGGCACCGTTCACATCGTATCTATTTACTCAGTCTTTTCCCAAGTGAGCTGTCAGCTTTTCTTTTGGAAAGTTCTCTCCCCCCTGCGTGGGTCGTGGAGTGCAATAAAAAATGTGTAGGCCTTGATTGCACACAAGGCAAAATGGCAACTCACTTAGGCAGCCAGATTAATTTTTCAATGACAATAAAATAGCTGACATTGTACACAAGGTAAAGCAGGCAAAAGTGGCCTTTTAGGAATTTTTCCATCCCATCAATTATCGCCTGTTGTAGGGTTCAAGAATTTTGCCTTGAACAAACAATGGAGATAGCTTTTCTGCACACTGCTTTTGTTTTTTATTTTTGTTGATGGTGGTTGTGCCACCTCTCTGATTCTATGAATATAAATATATGTAGGGACTGTTGTCCTGTATTGGAGTGCTCTGATACAGAGGGATCAGGTTTTTTTTGCATCTTAACCTGTTTTAAGTGTTCATGTCCCAGGTCTGCTCCTTTGCCCACAGGAGCTGTGCTGGAGTGAGTACCAAACATCTGTGATGGGCAGTGCTGGGCAGAAATGCCTGGCTGGCTCCACAATCATAAAATATTAAAAGAAAATAACCTTTAAAACTTAAAATCACAGAAACACAACTCCTACCCAATACTGAAGCCAACCAGAATACTGACTTTGATTTCAGTTTGATCAGAATGGAAAAAAAAAATCTTTCTTTTGTTAAATATATTCTATCAGATAAAGAGTGGTGCATGCACAAATAACGGATCTTTCCTAAAGCTGACCCATATATTTTTGCCTTAATTCTTTTCTTGTCCTTGGATGAAATTCATCTGAGGTTGATGGGCATTCACAGAAAACTTGGATTTGTGTCAGCAACATTAATTAATCTGAACCTAGAAATATGCAGCCCAACACAGAGGAGTTCTGTTTTACATTTGTGCAGTCTGGGCCAAATTCTCATGGACTTTCCACTCATCAAAATGAAATGCTCCTGCCATGAAATGTATATGAGCGATACACAGCTCAGCTGAATAGCAGGCCAACAGCTGTAGACCTTGCTAATAAATTCCCTGAATACCATGTTATCAATGTTCACGATGTTCCTCTAACCCCAGATATTCATCCTACTATTTTTTTTGGATTAATTCATTTTGGTGTGATAAATGCTTAAATTTTAGAGACTTGAGAGGTTATATGGCGACGTGAAAAAAACACAGAAGAACACATTGTGTCCATTTTTAATTTAAGAATTTTGCAAATTTTTACATCACTTTTATTATGTAGTGGGAGTGTTACCTAATAGGAAAAGAAAAATTAACTCTTATTTCACCAAATAGACCCTACTGTTTTACCAGTCACTTCCTATTTAAAAATTTTAGTCATGATTTCCTTTTAAGGGTCTGTAAATCATGTTTTTTCCTGTTCCAGAAACTGAAACATTAAAATCGTTGTGTCTTTTTCCAATCTATAAAATATATGCTTGTATAGACTTTAGAACTGGACAACACACATGTCTCAGGTCTAGCTCATACCAGCTACTGACATGGAATCTATTTCTTTGTGCTTGTTTGCTTTATTGTGAGTGTATTTTACAAATTTTTATTAAGAGGATGGGTAGACTCTGGAGGCTTGGAGATAGGTAGTTATTTTCTACTAGTAACACAGAGAAATAAAAAAGAAAATAATTTCTCCGGATGTTTTAAATCAGGATGCTTAAAAATAACCAAAAGTGGCTGAAACACATTGGAGAAGATAATCAGATCTGTTCATTCCAGGTGATTGTTAATAACTCTGTAATTATTGACTATTATTAGTGAAAATGTGAAGGAAACTAAGAGTTGGTTAAAAAAAAGGAGAAGGTAAAAACCTCAGATATTTAATGCAAATGGGGTTGATTCCTCTTCTGTCAATGGGCTTTTAAGCTTCCTCCAGGCTTGAGATTTGCAGAGAAGTCAGCACTGGCATGGCTTAGAGCAGCTGTTAATGCAACACATGCCTGTCATTTGCTGTTGACAGGCATTAATAAAAACCTAATCTGAGGAAATTATGAAAAACCTACATATTATGCAATCTGGTTTATGTTTTGGCATGTGGCAAACATTGGTCTGATACAAAGGAAAGCATCATGTATAAACTTTAGTGCCATTGTTTCCACTCTAAGGGCAATTGCCTTTTAAATCCTTTTTTTAAATTATTTTTTTAAAAGGGTTTAATTGTCCAATACTCAGACAGTTTTGCTTTGTGGTACCATGGATATTGGTTTAAATCTTCCTTTTACAGAAACAAGAATTCTGAACAGCATTTACTGACTAGGTAAGCAACAGGTAAATTTGACTCTGATACATCCTCCTTCTGTCCTGTGCTCCTCTTTCTCCCAAGCACTGGCTTCTCTGGCGTGCTTTGAGTTGTCCCGCTCCCTTAGACCTGAAATCTTTTAAGAAACTTCTCCCTTTTTCTTTTTTCCTCCCAACTATTCTCATTAGGGAACAGAGTCTTTCCAACAGCAGAAACAACAACAACAACAGCCTACCACTGCCATAGGTTAAACTTTGGCTCTCTCTTTTTTTTCTGTGAGATTCTTCTTTGGTGTTGATGATGATAAAATACATTTGGTCATGTGCAATTATTCCTTCTCCTGAATTTGTCTGGAGCTGCAGGGAATTCACTGGATCTCCCTGTATTCCTGCAGGCATGCTAAACCTTATTTACTAGTTTCATCCTATACAGCTGAAAACATATGTTATCTCTTAAGACACCCTAAAGTTAAGTTATACTTTTAATTTTGTCTCTTTCGTAGTATTTTTTTGGGGGGTGTGTGTTTGTAAACTCTTTGATAAAGTTTTAAAAAAATTTTTACAATTCTGATATATTTTTGTCATTGCCTGAAGTGTGGTAGTATTTAAACTCTTTAAAATATCTAAAATATGAATCCATAAGGGAACTTTAAAAAAAGAGAGAGACACAAAGAAAAAAAAAAAGACACAAAGCACAATCAATAATACGAGGGTGAAAAAAGGGGTAAAACAATTCTGTAGATATTCAGGCTGGAATGTGAGTGCTAAGAAAAGTCTTTGGACAAATTCAACACAGATTTGGCCTCCAGCTCTGAGCTGGCAATTCCAGTAGAAGAGCAGACCTCTAGCCTGTGGTAAAGAGGTACAGAATAATGCCTCTTTGAATTAGTTTCAAAACGTTGCTGTGATGCAGACGAATTGCTCCTCAATGCCGGAGTGCAGTGCACCAACATAATAGCATATTGTTAAGTCACACTGCCATTAAAGGATATAGTTATTAATCAAATTAAGTCAAAACACAAAGCAAGTACAAATTAGTATCAGATGACATGTCTCACTGTGAGCAGAGGAGAAGGAATGGAGGGGACCTGCCATTTTAAAAGAAAACAATCTTTCATAAAACTAAAACAGAAGGTGAGGGAATATCCTACTATGCAGTAACTGGCAGCTGGTATGTGCTGCCTGGACAGTATTTGTCTTTAAATTCACATGACAGTCCTAAAATTCTGCAGTGTAATCGGTGTCTTTCAGAAGCTTGGGCTAAACTGAATAGTGTTTGTTTCTGGAGATGTGCAAAATGTTTATCAAGAAAGATAAAAGTACTTGAAATTTAAGGCATTTAATATCTTATTATTTTGTTCCAACCTGCTACAAATTTTGTCAGTGTAATCTTTTAGCTTCAGAAGAAATGTTAATTTTCATTGAAACATGGTTTGAGCCAGGGGGGTTTAGTTTACCATTTCCATAAATTTGGTAGAAATATGTCATTTGTGAGTTGTGAAACTATCCAAATATTGTGACTTGTGCATGATCTAGATAGCCTTTCCCAACAAGAAACAATGCACTAGTTTTGTGCAACTCTGATAACTAATGATGCTTGAACACGTGGATTTACCCATTGTTACACGGACATGTGTGTTCCCAAGAACCACAATATGTTTCAGCACTCCAAGTTCTTCCAAGTACAGTTAAAATTGGTGAGTATCTTATTGAAAACAGTGATACTTACAGTGCCTAAAGGTAAGGTAACAACATTCATTAGTGTTGTAGGATAAGGATTCTGTATTATTAGGTTCACCTTTGCAGTAAATTTAGTTTCTTTATGAATCATCAGAAACAGATATAAAATGGAAGCACAGCCTTCAACACAGGAGGAAGAGAGGCCTTTTCCTGCTGTATTTAGAAGCTGTTGTGTGTCTGCTTGGGCATTATTTACTTGGCTATCACAGCACAGTCTAACTTTAGAATTATTCTAAATTTTGTTTACACATAGGTTTGCATTTTTGCTATGTGTTGGTTCAGTTTGGAACAGGACTGGTAGGAGATTTTTTGAGTTACCTGTCAGCACTGAAGTGTGTTTACTTCATTAATGATTCCTTAGTGTGAAAGTTTGTTTCCCTTCTGCTCTTGCTTCCTGAGTCTATGGTTTCCTCATCATCGTGACATTGCCAAGCATGGTGCTAAACATGCTTCTTCTGCACAAGAGAATGTCATCACATGGGATTACAACCTTAAACAAAAGTCACAGCAGCAAGGCACTCAATCTCAGGTGAATTGCTTAAACAGCGCGTGTTTGTATTAGTTCAGATGTTAATACAAGCTGCTCTCTGCCATTATGTATTTGTTATGGGTGACAACACCTGGAGAATATATCTTTCAGGACTGGGTGAAGAATAAACACGGGGTCTGACTCAGTTCCACACTAATAAATGCATTGAGATGACACAGAGTTTGTAATTAGTCTACTCACAAGGTGGATCCTGATAGATGAAAGGGAGACCTGAGGGGTCTGCAAACAGGGACACAGCAGAAAGTTCTGGAGGGATATTTGTTCAACTATTCTACTGAGTCGAGTAGACTTTGTTGAATCACTAATGAATAACAAACCATCTCCTTCATGATTTTTTGGTGATAACAAGTTAAAAAAGTATATGTGTCATGATGAATGGAGACAAAAAAGGAGGATGGCATTTCTGGGAGATTTGAAATCCTGGAAAGACACAATCCTGATAGGCTAAGATCTAGTAATCTTTGACAACACTGGTGCTGTATGTCCTACAAAGGTCAGGACATCATTTAGTTATACTATGGCTAAAACAGTGCAAAATACAGTGCAAGGACTGAAAAGATGCTTCAAGGGTGTTATGTTGATAGCAAAGATTTTGAAATCTGAAGAAACAAAGGGTAGAAGACTCCTGCCAGATAGATGCAGATTTAAACACATAGAGAGGCTGTTATGCTGGTGGCTTTAAAACAGACTGAAACCCGACATGTGTACTTCAATCTTTGCTGAATGGGAATGGGCTTAAAAACACCCCTTTAAATTATTTTGCTTGTTTGAGGCTTGCATGGGAGAGAAATCAAGCAATTATTGCAGGGTGTTAAAAACAAATCAGCCCTCATGCAATAGAGCACAGCTCCCCTGAAGCAAGTAGAACTGCACCTGTTTCAACCAGGGCTTCATCTGGTCTGTTGAAGGTGAGTTTGAGGCCCACCAACACCTTTCAGATGGATCTACCATAAGCCAACAACAGATGATAACAACCTTCAACCCCACCAGCAAACAATCCTCATTCCAGAAGTGTTCAGAGAGCCACATGGGAATAGTGGGAAATAAACCTGTTTTGAGAAAGAATGGGCTTTCCACAAGTAGCTGTGATTAGTTCTGAATGTTCACTCCGTCAGCGAGCACAGTAATGCAGCCATATTTTTCTATTGCATCTATAGAGATATGGGGGAGATACCAGAAGATTATACAAATTAAGGAGAATGAATGTATGGTCACATATTAAGGCGATAATAGATTCAAAGAGCTGCTCCTGACTGTGTCTAGATGAAGCAATTCTGATGATGAACCTTAGTTAAAAACAGTTATCGAGATACAATCAGCTTTACACATTAAATATTCCAACCCCAAAAAGGAAACAAAACAGAATCAAAGCTTCTAATCAGTTTATGATCCAGAGATTTTGCCAACCAAACTTATTGGAAGAAGTAATGTAAACAGAAAGATGCAAGCAAAGTCAGTTAAGTGGAATTTAAGCTGTCAAGCTACACTGTAGAACTCCATTACCATATCTCCTCGCTTTTTTTTAATAGTATTCTCTGAAAAGCACTAGATGTAATAAAGTCAATTTAAAATTTGTTCTACCAATCTTTTGCATCTGTAATTTTCCCATTAAATGTAAATGCCCATGAGGCATGCTATTTGCATTACATTGCATTTACAGTCTTTAAAACAAACTATAAATCCCCTCCTTGTTTCATGTGATTGATGCCGTGTGTATAAATACCACCATAAACCTCAAAGGGGGCTAACAGTGACAGTAAATTAAAGTTTTCAAGTCTGGCAGCATCTCAGCACTTCAGCCCTTGATCTTCAACTGCATTGTTAACCCCCACCTCATTGCCCTCCTGAACTCACCTTTTCCCTCCCCCGCTCTTTTTTTCCCACCCCATTTTCCCTATGCTGTCCTTACTCTGATTTCCTTGGGAAACACCTTTCCCTCCATACAGGCTGAACCGAGTCAGGAATATGCTGTTAATTAAAAAGGGGCTACAGCTGTTTGCCAGATAGAGCCAGGTCCTAACATTGCTGTTTTGGTGTGTCTGAGTTTGAGACTCAGGCCATCTTGGCTTTGTAAACAATAGTCAGCCACAGCTCTCCTGATTATCCATCATCATTCCAATAATTAAGTGGCTTTCAGGGTATTTAATATTTCTCTCTTTTTTCGTTTTTTTTTTTTTTTTTTTTTTTCTTCCCTTTCTCATTTCTGCTTGCCTTTCTCTGATGTGCTTTCAGGCCATATGCAGAAGAAATTGAGAATTGAGAGAAATCTTCTCCAAGATGGAGGAATTAATCATGTCACTATTCAGTTTTCTGCTTATATAGGTAAGCTCATTATTCCTCATCAATTTTGTAAAAAAATTGGCCTTGATTTGATCCTATTGAATCTTGTCTCTGAAAGATATCAGCTTCTCTGATGTTATCTGCCATTTTTAAGTAGGAGACACAATTTATGCCAAAATTATCCAAAAGATTGCATGCTAGGCCAAACCCAACTTCATCATAGGTAAAGTGTACCTAATGCTTGCCTATGACCTCTGTGGGTCTAGTTCTCTTAATTTTATATCAGAACCAAGAACTAACACCTCAGCACTCCATTCTGTAGTCAGGAGGGAAAAAAAAAGGTTGCTTTTTTTAAGAAAGAAAACATATTTATGAAAGAATACTGATAGAACACGTGCTTAAATCTCCAGGACAGAGGGAATTCTTTCTCAAGCAGGGAGATGTTTTTTGGTAAGATTTTTAAATATTATATTCAAAGTGGAAAGGGGAGGGGAAAAAAAAAGGTGAAATCTGAATGGCAGTGAGGCTAATTAATTATTTTAGGCTACTAATCTCCACAAGAAATCCTCTGAGCATCCAATAACAGGTAGAGTGTTGCAGGTGGGTACTTTGTGGGATTTGCATAAATCTCAGGGGAAGAGAAGGCAGCTCTCTTATCACTGTTTTCTCCTACTCTTCACACTCAAGTGGCTCTTCTACTTAGGAGTGAGATTTCTATCTATGCCTCTGTGAGGTGCTCTCTTCCGTAAGCCTCTCTGTGCTATAACCATTAAAAGTCAGTGATATCCAAAGCCCTAACAGGCTTCATGAAATGGAGTTAATTACAACCAAAATGCTTTTCCTGCAGTGTCTCTGAAGACCATCAGGATTTGGTAAAAATTAGGAATGTGAATGATCATTTGTATCACTAAAATGGCTGGGATACATATGGGTATAAAGGGAACAGAAATTAACTGGAAGCTGTGATGACAAATTTGAGACCTGAAATAAAAGGAGGAATGCATTCAGACTGAATTCCTATTAAAACAAATTTAACAACTGCAGAGGGTATAAGTCATTGGCATTTTTCCTGAGGAAAAGTATGATGTGCACATCTTGAACATGGATAATGGTATTCAACAATCAAACTGTGCAGAGCAATGACACAACAGATGAAAGCTAATGGGTCTTCAACTTCCTATAAACTGGTTCCCATTGGGTTTTATCTTGGAACTCAGTTATCCACAAGTCTGACAGCACCCAAAGGAAACCACGTTATTTCATGTCTTTGCACATGAAAGAGGTTTGGAAGTGTACAGATCACATAAAGCCAATCCCAGGTTTATTCATGCTTTTGGCTGATATTAACACTTCACTGAACTTTGCCAAGTCTGAATTTTATAATAAGCCACATCAAGCCTGGCTGCCACAGCTTGGTCTTGAGGGCCATATCTTCTCAATACTGTCTTAGGACTGTTTTCTTCAGGCTGATGATTAAAAGTTTGAGGTTTCTCGTGCTTTTGCTGTGAAGGAATTCCCATTAGCAGTATCATGAGTGCAAGGGACTCTGCACAAGTCTGTGTGTAACACCCTGACAGAGGAACTGGCCAGTAGCCTGGACACAGAGAGGCGTCAGTCTGGAGATCATGTAATACATAGTCCTTAAAATGGATGCCGATATGGAAGGGCTTTTTTGATTGAGTCTCCTTCTAAAAGTGTTAGAGTGCTGGTCAGATATTAAAAATTGTTAAAAACATCACTGCTTCCATTCTGAAGCATCCCCCTTTTAACCCTTTGTGATGGATCCCTGTATCCCCTCTGCCTGTTTTGCCCTTTACTGTTCCTTCAAGTTACTTGGACAAGTTACTGTTCATTCAAAGTTATTACAGCAATTTGATTGCAGTCAGCTGTGTGATGCCTTCAGCAGTGGTCTGGGGACATGGTCCCTAATCTTATGAAGAAGTCACTGAATGGGTCTTTCAAACATCCCTTGATTTCCTTATTAGAGGGAGTTCACTCAAAGGCAGAAGCTCAATGTGTGTCTTGCAGGTCATAGAAATAACTCAGGACATTCCTTCTCCTGGAGATGAATCTCTTGAGAGCTCAGTTTACTGCAATCAGATTCAGATTTAAAAAGCAAAATGAATAAAGCCCAATTTTGATACTACTAATATATAAACACACGAGCATCTATATATTTTAAATACACTTAAATTTCATTAGCAATGATTGTTTAGAGAAACATCATTACATTCCTGGGCTTGGGAGCCTTCTCCAGGGTTGTGAACAATCAAAGATTTATTTGAGCTTTCTGCACACTGGGAAATGAAGACACAGAATCTCATTATCATGTCTATTAAAAGGCAGAATCTGGGGTACATCTAAGAAAAGATGTATTACTTTTTAAACTGCACTGCAAACTGTGAAGTACTACAGGGACTTGAACTATTTAAAAATACTCTGGGCTTATGAGTAAGAAAAAAATAGGGTCTCTTTCCCAAACAGTATAAAAATATCACACCATTAAATTCTGCTGTTATTACAGTCTTGGAAATATGATTGTATCTACTTTTGCTTGAAGCTGGTTGATCCCTGAGCTTGATGTTGGGGTCGAGGGACCATGGAGGGCTACCAGAGTGAGTTACCTAGGGGACAGTGCAGTGGGGGGTATGAACAATGACCAGTTAAATTCTAGTTAACCCCAATTATAAACCTTCACCTTTGTTAATTAGATTAATTCATCAACAGGCACTATGCTTACAGTGTCTTGGAGGTGTGTGATCCAACATTTTCACCATTTAGTAAAAGTTAAAATCTTTCATGTCACCACTCTGTTGCACACAAATGGCCATGCAATATATTACTGTAAAGGTAAAACTGGGTTAAGTTTACCTATAAATTAGAAGGTAACATTTATTCTAAGGATCCTTCTTAGAACTGAAAAATTTGCCTTGCAAGCACTTTCTTTAGTTATTAAAGATCTCCAAGCTATGAATCTGAGAGCTTAATTAAAAGCAACAGAGACATGTCCAAGGAAGGAAAGAAAAGGTCTGAACCGCAGTATAGGCAATTCTCTCAGATTTTCAGTGTCTGAGCCTTTCCTTGATCAGTGTCCAAAATTTTGCAGGCTTTGATGCAGTGTCTTAACACACTGACCTCTGGAGACCTGAGTCCACCCAAGGCCCGTCTTAAGGCCCCAGGTGATGGTAAATGGGTGGCCTTCCAGAGCTGAAAGGTTGGTTATATCTTTTGGTGCCCTGGTGGTCAAACTTCCATGTGGACTTCCCATCAGAGAAGCAAAGTTTATTTTACTGCAGGTGTGGAAAGCAAAGGGCAGCCTTGAACAGCACCTGTTTGGTCTGTGTTGGCTTGATAAATCTTTTTCACAAATGTGAGAATGACTGACCATTTTTCACGCTAGCAAACACCACACAATTAGTTTGCATAAACAGAGACGAGTTTTGCTCTCAGTCCCACATGTCCAATAAATTTCCACTGATCCTAGTAAATTCAATGGGGGTAATTCCTAATTTATATTTGTGAGAGGGCTGCATTTTGTCCATGAAATACTTTCAGCAGAATGACTCGATGTCATTTGCAGCTCTTCATAAACTCTGTAACATCCCTATGAGGCAGATATATAAAGAATATATGTAGAATGCTGCATATACGAAATATATCTATATATTTCCAATATGCAGTGTGTAAAATGAGGTGGGAGATCTCAGCTCCTGACAATGCCATTGTTTAATTTCTCATTTGCGTGAAAAATCTGTAGTGATAATATTCAAAGGAGCCTGCAAGAAAACCGTTTACCAAAATGAGGATATTTTTTTGATGTTGAGAAATGTTTAAGAACTGGATACAAAACAGTACAAAAGAGCATTGTGGATCATAAAACTGCTTTGCACTCTCCAGCAATGTCCAGACACTTCTCTGTGTCTGCAAAGCAGGAGTTTCTCTTAACCCTGGTTCTTCTTTTCTAATTGTCAGTCTTGGATGGACGTTTGCATTTTGGGGAAAGATATATTCTTGGCTCACCACCAGGGTAAAAGAATGCAGAAATTGCTGAGATTTGTTCAAGAAGCCACATTTTGTCTTTGAAAGAGGGTTGGAAATGTAAAATGTTTTGGTATATGTCTATGAAAATGTGTATTTGTGCAAGAGATTGCTGCAGCATTTTTCTGGCACTTTATTTCTCTATATTTCAACAGCTACTTGGTTTGGGATGAATGGATTAAATTGAAATTAAAGGAAAGAATATCATCCTCACTCTACCTAAGAGGCAGGGAGCAGCTGAACTGGAATAAATGAAGGAAGAACACCTTCTTAAAATTGTTACTCAAGGTAAACAGGAAATGGGTTCAGTCTTAATTAAGAACTATGTGTTTGTAGCTTTTGCAACCTCTCAGTATCAAATATCCAGAACACTGCCCCCTTTTTCATACGCTAAGTAGTGATATTGTTCTGCTACCCTCTTCTTGAAAACCAAAAGATCTTATGAGGCAAGCAAACAGAAATTCCAGATTATGGAAATTAATTAAAGCACACAATGCTGCCTTTCTCAACGTTCAGACTCGACTAATTAGGGATTAGATTATTCAAGAGCACCAGATCAATTAGGATTGCTTTCTGTTAAAAAAAAAAAAAAAAAACCCTCAGTGAAATATAGTTACCTGTTGAAAAGTGAAAGAAATTGTGCCCAAGCACAATGGAGGGATCAAGGCACAATACTGCACGTTGACAAAATAAATTATGAAAACAATAATCATGTTTATCCAATCTCTTTGTGCAAAACTGTTATTTTGATTCTAGTGCCAGCTGTCTGAAACTTTAATTTAAGTGCTTGCTTGAGGCAAGACATTTGGGATACTAGTTTAGAATGTTTTATAGCCTAAGCAATATGTTTTACTAACATCAAATCCTATGATGATGATTTTAATGGTAACTATAATATGTTCAAGGGGGTTCCAGAGTGATCTTTGATTTTACCAGAATGCTTGCATGCGTAATGAACCCCAATATTTTTTTGCTTCATTAGCTGCCAGCTCCCCAGGAGGCTTCTCTACAGGAGGTGAGTACTTTGTGTTTTAAAGGGAGATTTACCAAGTAACACACTGCACTTTACATTAGTGTCAAATGTATGTGCGTGTAATCTGGGGAAATGGTTAATGAAAGAATTCTCTCTACATTTCAGTAATACAAAAAGACTGATAAAAAGAAATATTTTTTTAATACTCTAATTTCAGTCATTTGTGCCTGTTTATATGCTTAGAAAGAACACATTATCCCTTGACTTGTGGTGTGAGTCTCTTCTCCAAAAATCTGGGCTTTTTTCTACTTGCTCCAGAGGCAGCAGGATTGCATTGCAAGGGAGAATGCTGCTGAACTCGATGGATAAACAGGATTCAATTATTTGTGCTGGGATAGTGCTCTCTGTGAGACATCATTGCTCTTGAAACTCTGGCTCTTGTATTGCCCCCACAACCCCACAACCTTTGTGCCTCAGTTTCCAGCAACACAACAAGGCCGATGACACTTGCAGGGGACCTGGGAACCCTGTAATTGCTGGGCTCATTGCCAGCACTGAGTGCTCACCAAAAGATTTGGTGCAAATAAAGATTTGGAAGTGTTGCCCAGAGAAGATGTGGCTGCCCCAGTCCTGGAAGTGTTCAAGGCCAGGTTGGAATGGGCTTGGGGCAACCTGGTCTAGTGGAAGGTGTCCCTGCCCATGGTGGGACGTGGAATGAGATACATCAATTTAAGATCCCTTCCAAACCAAACCATTCTGTGATTCCATGATTTTATAATTCTTCATATATTCAGAGAGTTTTCTGAACCCACTGAGATGAGAGAAATATTCCCAGTGGGTTTGTCTGCTCTCTACTAAAAAGCAACACGTTGGGTAAAAACCATTATTGTATAATTTTTAACTAAAGGGATTCCAATCTAAAGGGATTTCCAAATCCAAAGATTTCTTCAGGCTAAAGGTAGGGTTCTGTGCTTGCTTTATTTTTCCCTCTTTTTTTTTTTTTTCTTCTAAATTTACTTGTTTTGGATGAAATATATCCTTTTCAATGAGTTTTTTTTGGCACTTTAACACATAGCCTGTCCCAGAAGTTAATGGCTTATAGAAACAACAGCTTTAAAAGTGATTTTTTCAAGGAATGAGAAGGATTTAATTTGCTACATTTTAACACTGATTCATTCATGTTTTATCAGAGAAAAACAACTATTTGCACTAAAGTATATATTATATATAATTATATGACATAATACTTTTTTCCCTCAACAGATCACATAATTTCACTGATTCAAATATAAAACTATTTAATTGAAAATAATCAGTCCTTTTTCTTTCTTTCTTTTTTTTTTTTTTAATGAATATCCAGTTTGAAAAACTGTACTCTTAAATCATTTTAAATGCAAAGCAATTCTGGGTAAGTCTTAATAAAAGGAAAGTTTGGGCCTAGATCTCCTGGGTCTAATGCATTACCTGCACATGTAGCCTTCATGAAGCCATTAAGTTTTAAACTAATACTACATTCCACAACCTACAGCCTTTGGGCCATTTGCAATCTGGGATGATTTTTCTGGCCTGTGATTTTCCTCTTGCTCTGTTTTTCCTGATGGCTCCTCACAGATCAGCTCAGAGCTATGTGCATTGTCTGATAGAATTAGCGACCAGATCTCTGTTCCCACCTAGCAGCCCAGACTTTTCTCTGTTTAACTGTTCCATTTTCTCATTAGATTTTTAGCAGTTTCTTTCTAGTATTGCTTTTGAAACCAATTTTTCAATCTAAAAAGTATTTGTCTTCCTCATCTTTTACATGTACAATAATTGGTGGGTTATTTACTCATTGCCTATTCCTTTTACTGGTGGACATCCTCCAGGAGAAAATTTAAAACACAGACTTTACAATGCAGGTTGTGTGGCTGCAACAGAATAATCCTAATCTGGAGTTAGTTAATGTAATTTCTTTTTTAAAAAAAATTATTTATTTTCCCCTTTCTGAGTTTGAGCAATGGACCTGAAACATGATCACACAGTTGGATGATTTCATTTGGAGAAAGTTAGGAAAGTGGTTTTGTACTGTTTTATTTATTTATTTTTACTGCTGGTGACAAAAATATAGAACTGAATGAGAGGTTATTTCATTCAGCCAATTTGTTTTCTCTGATGGAAACTGAATGTTTCTAAGTCATCCTGGACTCCACTAGGTTTGACATCCATTGGACAGCGCAGGTCATTTTTATTCCATTAACGTTTGTTTCCATTGCAAAGAATCCTTTTCCTACTCAAATTTATGTCAGAGATAATAATCTGTCTTGTCACTTTTCACTATTAAGGGGCTGAACCAGTTCTGATGTTAGTAAACATTTGATTTTCTTGTGGTTATAACAAAGAAAGAGTTTATTCTATTTCCATCTAAGACTAGCAGATGCCATGTGGTTTTGAATATTTACTTTAATGGATTGACATGGCTTTTACAGCTGTAACTCCCAACTCGTGATCTGTGATCAGGAGTAAATCTATGAGGTCACCAGAAAATCACTACAGTCTAGATTTTTTCCACATCTAAGGCAAGGATGCTACATACCAAGAAAAGACAATGGGAATGTGTTCACAGGGGATGTGGTTTAGTGGTGGGCTTGGCAGTGTCAGAATAATGGTGTAACGCAATGATCTTAAAGGTCTGTTCCAACCTAAAAGATTCTATGATTCTCAGTATTTTGGGACAGAGCAAAGAAATTTGACATAGAATAGAAAAGCTGTGCATGACAAGACCTGACTGAATGAGATGAAAAGCTCTGATTGGATGTGATGCACAGGAGCTTAGACCCAAATGTACCAGCTCAGAGCACAAACACCCCTAGTTCTTTAGTGCAAGTAGGAAATTTTCCATCCATCTAGAAAAAAAAGAATCAAAGAAGGCCCATCATAATGGAAATCAGGGCATGAGGAGAAAAGCAGCTGGAACATTCTAGACTCAACTCAATGCTGCAAGTCAGCAGCATTGATTGGACAGTCATATTTGGCCTTAAAATGATGATTCTCATTGGAAGCATCAAAAGCAGCAAAAAACCCCTGGAACACCATATTCATTAGTTAGTTCCGTTTGTGAACCTCTTGGTAAACACAAAAGGAGGTGCTGTAATTTCAGAAGATACCTCTTATTGAAATTTGATTCAATACATATTAAATCTGTGGGAGTCAATGACACAGCAAGAATTAACTGAGATTCTGCAATATACAAGAAGACAAATTCCATTGCATTTTTATCCAGTTTTCACTACATACTGAGCAGGACTTTGAACACTGATTGCTGGTTGGGGATGCCTTGCAGCACAGACATTATTAATAATGCTGAAATCCACATACAGTATTTCTAATTGCATCTCAATTACTGGATTTAATGATCATCCAGCATCCAGGAAAAGAAGAGCAATAACTTTACAGGAAGTAAGGTGCAGATGTACCTGAAAATCCATACAGTCCAACACTGATAAGAGTTACAAGGGCACCCACGGGTACCTGAATATATGTCCATCAGTATAGTACAGGTTCCTCCTTACCCAATAGGATTTTTTCTTTTCATTCCACTCCTATAGATTCAGTAACTTTGCCTTTACAGTTTGCTTCACTGAACAACAAATGTGTTGATTGTTGTAAAAATATAGATCTTAATATGCATTTTATTCTTTTGCCTCTATATTTCTGCTGAAAATCCATAACAGATCATAAAGACCACTTCTTAAATAAAAACACATCTTAAAGGCACCCTGCGAGTGCAATTAGAAACATTTCCCATCATACAGCAAAGATAATGTATCCTAAATGCTCTTAATTTCATACATCTGTTATGCTCGGTCATGAAATTTTTTTACCCTCCCCAAACAATTTTTGAAGGTTTCTGTCAGTTTAATTCAATTTAAAGCTTTTAATGTCAGCTCAGTGGGTCATGCCACTTTCTCCACATTTGTATTAGGCTCAGGGAAGTCAGAAATACTATGAACACTTCTCATCAGTACCCTATACTCATGACAAATAATTGCATTTTCTCCCATTATTTGTTGAATATATTTCGCAATTGTTAATTTTTTGTCTCTTTAATGTACACAAAACACACCTGTATGTGCACACATATGCAGTATCCTTTCACCTGGTATTTTCTTAGGTCACAAGTCCTTTTCATTGTTTTCAACTCTTCAAAGTGTCTTCCTAATTCACTTGTTTTCAAAATAGTTCTGCAACTATGTTTTGAATGATTATTGAACTGTAACTGTACATTAGTTTTTGGCATTGTCTTGTAACTATGCTCAAAGGATCTGACTTGACATTATTATTCATTTTTTAAGAGTTATCAATTCTGCTTGCTGAACAATTTTCAAGTTCTGGAGCAAGTTAGATGGCTTTGAGTTATATGCGCCAGAAAACCATAATAACCTGGATATTACTATATTTTGTTCTGCTTCTACTACAGCGCTACTGTGAAATTTGAACTCATTCATTACATCTTCATCTGAGTAGTTGCACTGTCACTGAATACCAGGAAAACACCCAAAATGTTCATTTTTTTACCTTTGCGTGGGAAGAGTGGAGGGATGCAGGGGGCATGAATATATGAGAAAAAATGAACTATTTGTAAATATGTGTATGTATTACTATCACTCTAATAGCTTGAGAGAAATGGTGTGAAGCTCAAGATTTTGCTTGAAAAGGAAATTACCTGTCCTGTGGGGTAATGTATTTAAAGAGACACTGCTCTCTGATAGACTAGCTCCTGGTACACGAGCTTGAAAAGTCCCTGGATATTCCAGGCCTGGGAGGAAAAGTATATCACAAGGAGGTGGTGGTTCAGGGTTCCCTGCTGCTGAGAAGCCAGGTTTCCTCAGAGTGGTCACTGTTGTCTACTGAGACAAGGGAACTCCAGGACTGCTCCACCGGAAGCTCTTTGCAGCCTTTGCTGAATGAAATTGTACAAACACAAGGAGATTTCCTTTCCTAAGCCCCTGGCTGGGGATCACCAGCTGACTACAGTGAACCTTCCCCGTTATCCTCACTCACACCACCAGAGCCAAACTGGTGTTAGTCACAATAATATGTTCTCCAATATCACATTTCTCTCTTGACCGTGGTGATAAATGTTCAGAGTCTAGATTAATTATTACTAATTCCTGTGGCCATACTGTAACACACGGCCTCAGCTTTGCTTGAGTGCTGCATTCCAAAGAGCTTCCCAAAATAAGTGTCAAAGTTTCCTGCAAAGACCAAGACTCTACTTGCCTTCCATTAGACCAGCTTTTTTGGAGGTAGGACCGTCATACCCTCCTGCAGGTTCACAGACCTCATCTATCAGCCTCTCACTTGTGTTTTTGTTTCCTTGAGTCTCAAAATGAATTTTCAGTTGCAATTCTGAGGTACTGCACCAATGGAGAACTGAGTTAACACAGGAACTGGTTTATGGAACAACAGCATCTCAACATTTGCCTTCATCCCCGGGGGGGATGTGGAGTCCTTGTTTCCTCAAAGGCACTTTGAAAAGTTGTGGAAATATTTTGTTTATGCATTTTCAATTGAAACAAAATATTTTGACTTTGTTGAAACAGAATTTCCTAGTTTGGCTTTTCTGAGATGGCCCAAATAATTTCATTTTGTGAAAATAAAATCCTGCAATTCAGTTTTCCTGGTTGTAAATTATCACCAGGATTTGTGAGTGAGAAGTTCGAGGCTACATTTCTCCAAAAGGACCAAGAAAAAAGGCAGAAATAAATCTCCTGCAGTGTCCCTGAGTTGTGTGACATGCCTCAGTGGGAAGTTTATGCAGCATTATTGCTCCAGCTTAATTCAAATGGCTAAATATCCTGATTGGGACAAGCCAGTTTTCAATGAAATACACTGAGGTTTATGTCTAAAAATCTTCTGTGTCCTCCTCCCCATTAACATAGCATTTCACCCACATGTTTTGATTTTATCAAGATAAGAAAGTGATTTTCCAAAAGGGAATTCTAACACAGGTTTTGCTATAAATTGCTTCACTGTCACCCTTCATGGTACAAAGAAGCTGAAACATGTCTACATCTGCAAGCAAAACAGTGAATCTCTTTTCCCGAGGGAATTAGTGGCCAGGGAAATAAAATCAAGGGGAGATTTTACATTCTCAAATACTGGGAAAAAATGTCTTGGAAACAGTTAATTCCATTACAAGAGCCTGGCCTTGTGGTCTGGGGAAATGGTCATGTGCCTCATGACTGCACACCAGCTCTAACACTGCTACAATTGATCAGGAAAGCAGATTTAAAATATCGGTCTAAGGCTTTTCTAATTATCTTAAAATAATCGTTTCACCGCTTGAAATGAATACAGCCACAAAGCAAACCTTCCAGGCTGCTCACCACAAACTAACAGACACAGACTAATGACCCTAGAGAGCAGGCCAGCCCTTCTGATGCAGCATCATCTGCTCTCAAAGACTAAAGTGACGTGTCCTCTGCTCTCCACGTGTTCCGCGGACCGGGAATGAAGCCACACCACTTCTAACACAATCCTGAAAATGACACCTGTTCAGCGCAGACACCACCGAGGGATTTTCAGAGCCAGTCCCTTGCAGCTATGCAATCAAAGATCAGTTTTCAATGAAATATTACTTACTTGAATCAATGTTGTCTTGATTCTTCGTGAAGGGTGCAGCAGGCATAAAATGTGATATTGATTTCTGAGATGTAGCCTGGTCCTCTCTTCATGGCCATTTGAAAAAATGCAAAGTATTTCTTTTCTTTCACACCACAGATCATGTCATCTTTACAAACTGGAGATCAAGGCCCTTTTATGTTGCCTCGTATTTATCTCCTGCCCTTTTTTTCCTGTCCTCCTCTCTTCATCTTGCAGTTTTTCTTTCTCCTCCTTGAGTTTTTATTGCCTCTTCGGCTCTCCTCTTAGCTCCTGTTCTAATTTCTGCCTTTTTCCCTGCTCTCCTGAGTGCTTTTAGATTCTGATCTAATTTCTCATGTCTTCTCCCAGTGCTGCTCTCTCTCCTTTCTATCTTTCTGACCCTCACCTGTTCTCCTTTCTGCATCTCTGACTCCAACTCCGCTGCTCCCCTTACGATGCTCCGGCTCTGGATTTTCCTCCTCGTCATTCCCCACATCGCTCTTGGGCTGTTTTTAGCACTCATTTCAATATCGTTTTCCCTGCTGTATGCACAAATACAATGTACCAGCCTCTCATAATAATACATCTTTTTTCTAGGTTGCCTCCCATTTCCACGATTAGCATGCATATCTTTTTAATGAAAGCTGCAGAAACGACCAGGAACAAGGCTCCCTAAATATGTAATCTGTTGCTGCCAGTCTCCCCTAATAGACAATGGTTATTTTTTTTCTTTCCAGAAGCCAATATGAATTTAAGACTATCCCACTGGTTTGGTTTAATTAATTTTGGAGATAGAGAGGGGTCCAGACCAGAAATCCTAAAGCCAAAACTCCCTCAGTAGTCTAGGGCATGAAATAGGGAAGAATTTATATATTTTCCAGTTATATTTTGGAGCGGCAATTTCAGATAGAAAACCCACAATTTTCTGAATATAGTACTGGCTAGGTGACCAAACTTAATGTTTTAGATCTGAAAAGTGCCACAGAGGCTTGACCAACTGTTAAGACAGGCTGTGTCTGAAGCAGCCTCCAATGCCAACGCTTCCCTGGTGCTCTGCAAGGTCTCAGAGGAAGGCTCACTATATCCTCGATATCCAAACCACGTTACTAAGCAGCTTGCCTGTTTTGCCAAGATTTGCAAACAATTCTTGCTTAGTTTTTGAGAGCTGAAAAGATTGCAGTGCATAATGACTTGCCTACAAATATTCTGGCTGATGTGTTGACTGTCATCCCACACGCTTGGGGCTGATCGTATACGTGGCAACGATTTGATACCATAATTGGATGAACCCAAAGCTTAGACTTAGGTCTACACTACAAATAGTTGTGGTTGCAAGCCTGAAATTCTCTTTCAATTACTTCATGTGTTATTTACTTAAGACATACTTTGAAAATAGTTACCAGTAAATTAATTCACTAAGGTCAACTTAAATTATGGCTTGTATGCCCCATCAACATGGGTTCTTTCAGATTAAAAAATAAGAAAACATGAAAGTACAACATCTGATTGACTATTTTAAATATAGTTTAATACATTTATTTACATACAGGCCCCCCCCAAACTAGTATTAACCAATCTTTCTTGCTTTCATGTTAAAGTTCAATGATTCTATTTATTTCCCTTTGTATGACACCAGTTCCATCCATCATGGTCCAAGGAATTCTGATGTCTTCATTTTGTATTCTGATTCCCTCTTGGTTCTGAGAGCAGAAACCTGTATTTTCTGTCAGGGTAGAGAAAAATACCATTGTTACCTTAGAGTTACTCCAGACATGGTTAAGACTGTGGACATGAGTCTTCTGTGTAGAGAAGTCCTTTGGCAGGCAGAAATCCAGGGTATCCCATTGGGCAATCTGATCCAAAGCCAATTAAAAGTGCCATGCAGGGCCCAATTGCTTTCTGCATGGCTTTGACCCAGGAACATGCCCTTCTTCTGAACAGGAAATCAAGTTTTGGAAACAGATTTAAAAGGATGACAAATTACTCTAGACTCTGCTAATTTACATTTCACGCAAGTTCTGTGGAAATCATTAGAGCTGCTCCTAATCTCAGTAGCAAAACTTCAAATCTCACACAGTTCTCCTAAAGTTATCTGTGTTCAGAGCAATGTGGCCTGACAATTTGGTTTAAGTTTTGTTTGACTAAGTCACAGAAGTATTTAGCCCAAATTAGTACATCCTGCAAGATGAAATGTGAAACCACGGCACAATACAGACACATTTCTCTTTCAAAGCCGTGTTTGGAAGAACTTAAGAACTTTGAACACTTTAAAGCTATTAAGTGGTCAGCTTTTGAGTTAGATTTGCCTTAGTACTGACACTGATCTCACAGGAATGCAATGGCCTTTACCACAAATCCTGTGCAAAGGCTTTTCCTCTGTTTTTCCATGATGGCCATGTCCAGTACAGGATTTCATGTGATTGACTAGGTAACAATTCACCCAGCCCTGTGTCACTAAACTGGAAGTTGTCTTCAGGAAGTTTTTGCTGAAAGAAATGCCACTTTTCAAAGAATCTTCATTGGAAAATATTTTATTTCTCTATAAATGCCTCGAAGGAAGAATTCAAATTCAGTAGAATCTAATATAACATGTCATTTTATATTCCAGCATTCCAGCAGGCAGAGGTAACATAGTTCAGTGAAAGCACACGTTCCTTCCAACACGTCATTTAGATGAAATGGTGTGTATGTACATTTTACGTATTTTCTCTTTGGCTTGGTCTTTAAAAGATTTCTTTCAATTTACAAGCTTTAATTTTTCATAAATGTAACCACTTTTGCTTGGCAAATAGAAGGCTGAATGAAATTTACTGTGAGAGTATTCCTAGCTGTGCTAGGATCAATTGAATGGCTCAGGAAAATATATAGTTGGAGCTTTTGCAGTTTGGGCTAACTGGTGGCATTAGTCATTAACATCAGCTTGATAATAATGTGTATCTTAGATATCTGGAATTATTTCTACACCTTGGTAGGTAACCTGGGAGATTGGAACCTGGTATGAACCTGCAGACACCTTGAATTTAAGATAATTTTGCAAATTAGTCCAGGTTTCAGATACAAAGATACCTGAGTCAGATGGTTCCTATGCGTTTAGCCAAAGAAATCCTGGGTCTGTACTAACTCAAACTAAGAGTAGTCTGGAGATAGGCCATACATAAATACTTTATAGAGTGTTGTGTACACTAATTAATAAACACAATTTTCTAAGAGCTTTCTGAACCTTGAATAAACATTGCGTAAACAAATGGACGCAAATTATTAGTAGAAACTGTAATCTCCCTCTCCAACTATTATTCTTACTGGGCCTGAACTACTTTGATACCAGAAGATTAGAAGAACAAAACCAAGTTAGCTTTGCCAAATAGGAAAATAAAATGTTCCAAATCATGAAAGAAATAATCTTACATCTGAGGCCCTGTACAAATTAAAGAATAACAAATCTTGTATTGCCCAAACCTTGTTGTTGAACTTCTAATGGCAAAATCTGTGCCTTCCACTAACTGTTAGATATTCTTGCATGACTGCGGTGTTGTTTTATGTATGTGAGCCAACCTTGCAATATAAGGTGACAAACAAAAAAGATGGAAAAATATATAAAATGGTTAAAAAAAAAAAAAGGTCTACTTGCCACCTCAGGCTTTAAAACTCTTCTTACACACTTCAGCACGAAGTCTATTAAAGTGGAATATAGTGGAAATACAATATACAGCAATGAATGTCTCCAAACCAACAATTTAGCGCTAAAGCTGAGGGCAGTTCTTATGCACCGACTTTTAATACCGAGACGATTTGTGGTCTCACAAAGTTCCTGCCTTGGGCAAGAACTGTGCTGAGCTCTAATAGGTCTAGTTTGTTGACTGTCAGAATAATGGAGAAATTGGTAGCAGAGGGCCTGGGCGCTGTAAACAGCTGAGATAATTAGAAGGTCTGTCAGGAGGAGAGTGAGGCTAAAGCAGTTTACATTCTGTCACAGGGAGGAAAGTATTCATTCAGAAAGCTGCTGGATAATGTGGGATATGTTGCCTTGTGTCTTAGCAAGCTTGTCTGGAGATGGGAAAAAGTGCTTCTCGTCGACTTAGTTGGCTTTCTCTACCCTCTTTCCTACTGCAGGATTGCAAGAGTTTATATTTCTTATTAATAAAATAATACATCTTGCAAGCAAAATGCTGACTTGCTGTTTTTTAAGCCAAGCTGCTGGGTTAATAGGATGCTCAGAGTCAGGCAGGGCAGTGCAGGGGGGCTGTGGAAGCTGCGTTGAAGGAAAGCATTTGTGAAGAGCAGACGTGAAAAGAGCCCTCTCCACTCCTCCCCCCCCAAAAAAGAAGCAGCTGAGGGTATGGTTATGTCACCACCTTAAAGAGGATGCTCCCATATAGACAGAGAAGTGCTCCATAAGTTGTTAACGTGAGAATTCTGGTGCCTTAGCCAAGAAACTAGATGGTGAGAAGTTTAGCAATCTAGAAATTGCTGTGACTAAGCCTTTTCTAGGCAACGACATGCCTAGGGATGGAATAAGCCAAAGATTTCAGGGCTGGTTTGTGGTTTTGGTTCTTCATTTAGGCCCTGACTCCTGGAAAGATGAAGGTTGGCTGTCTTCCACATAAAAAGTCTTAGAGTTCAGAAACTGGTTAGTTAAAAAGGCAATCACTTGAAAATGATGATATTTCAAAAAAATACAGAATTAGTACAGGGATATAATATAGTACAGAGCATTCAGAAATGAGTAGGGAAGGAGGCTGCTAAGGTTAAGATGTTAATGCTTGATAACAAGCAAATATTATTAAGTTTTGAGTTATAGAGAAAAGGGGGGGAGAGTGGGACGGGCACATGGCCAAAAGACCTTTGTCCTTCCCCTCGCTCTGCCATTAACAAGTCACACATTAACTTTGCTCTCACATGAGGCTCTGTACCTCACCAAAGAGCCTTGAGGATCCATAGGTGTCAGATGATTTTCAAGCTGCTGTTTATGGATGCTGCCATTGCTTCCATCTCATGGGGTAGAACTGGGAAAACAGATTCTTGCATGCTGTTTTAATTTAATGTGGATCTCTCCAAGGATTACCACATTTTCCTGGGTCTGTGGGAAAGAGAGAGGCTAAACAGGGGCTAGGAGTGGATATTTTTAAAACTTGGACAGTCCAAAGCCGCCATAGCAAGGAACATTAGGGATCTGAATCCACTCAAATATTTTAGTGACACCATTCAGAGAGCAATATTTGTCCTTGTTTCTCCTGCAACATCCACATCCCTCCTTCTCCACTGCATTTTAGCGTAAGGGGCAGATCATTCTTTGCCATCAGTTTCTGCCCCTGGTTCCCACAGTCCTGAACACCTGAAGAGCTGCTGCTTTAATAATTCGGTTGTCTTTTTGACAGGACCGGAGGAGTCTTTTTTAAGCTCCTGCAGCACTGTGGAGCAGCAGGCAGCAGACAGTGCATGATTGCACTGGGACTTCAGAGCAAACTCCAGCTCACTGTCAATGGCTGTGTGCCAGACAGCTCCGCCTGCAGAGAGCAAAGCCTTCCAGAAGGCTGAGCATCCAAAAAGGAGACTGTCAACATCCCCCTGAACAGTGAGTGGGGGAATCGCCACAGAAAAAGGGAGCAAGCTTGAAAACTGAGGCGTATGGGGAGAAGTGGCGTAAAAGGGCTAATTATCTTCCTATTCCCCTCGCGCGCCGATTAAAGACCACCAAAAATAGCATCCACTTAAGGATGAGGATTTTTTTTCCCGCCAGTTAAGTTAAATGGACATCCCACCTGTTGTTTGGTGAAGTGAGATCACTCATGGAAGATGGAGTTGGCCAGAAGCCACCTCCTGACAGCGAGAGGCAGGTCTGAGCAACAAAGTTTGGATCAAGATCTGAACTTCTCTCCCATCCAAATGTGCTTGGATCCGGAGACTGGCTGACACCCATCTCTGCTACATTTACTCTGTGATTATGTGTGAATGGCCCTATTGCTTCTCACTACACCCCATGTAATCGCTTGCATTTGGGCATCATTCTGCAAGAAAATCTGCTGTCATGATGGCAAACGTGTGATGCTTTGCCGGATAGAGATACATCCCTAACCCTCACAAGACATCAGTTTTCACCTGGGAACATGCTAACTGAGCTTTACTGATGACAACTTCCATATTTACAGGTCTGATTATTAAGTCAGCTTGAACTCCAGGTTTAAAAGGAGGATCCTTTCCCAAAATGATATCAAAACTCTGCATGCTTCGCAGCCTGTGTGCATGTGCAGCAGGACTGATTCTGACTCTTCCTTCCCTCACATCTGGCTTGTGCTTGTGCAATCCCATGGACTTCAGTGGGATTGTTCCTGATTGGGATTTGATGAATACCATATTTTCCTAAGTATCACCCACAGATTATCTATAAAAACTGTGATTCGTCAGCAGTGTGGTTTACAGGCATATGTAAGTTATGTGAGGGGAAGTTTACTCTGGGGCCCCCTCTTTCCCAGTAGTCCCATTGCCTCTAATTCCTCCTCCATTTGCTTCCTTTTCCCCCAAGTCCCACTGCTTTGGATTCCTCCTTACTTTGGGTTCTGCTCTGCCCTCTTCACCTCCGATTCTGTGTGGTTTGTGAGAAGCCATCTGGGGATGCATTTTCAAATGTCAATGCTTTTTAGGGAACACTCAATATATGCAAAAGAGCAAACAAACTGATTTTTTTTCTTATTTTTTTCCAATTTTTTTTCTTTTTCTCTTTGCTCTTTGAAAAGTAGAAGGAAAAGAAATTAAAGAGAAATTTCAGTTTTCTGACTGAAATTGAATCTGAAAAAAACCCCATGCATTACGTGAAATGTTTCATTTACTTGAAAGTTATTATTATTTTAAACGTTTAAAATGTAAGTCTGACTTTGTTCTAAAAATATCTTTCTGAAACAGAAAAATGAAATTATTTGTTTCAAGAACATTAAACCAAAAGATTTTAACTTTTTCTTTCCATGCTCCCAATAAGTTATTCAGGGTTTAACACGTATTCCGGGAATATGTTTCTCAGAAAAAATATGCCTTTAAAATCTACTCTTGATTAACATGAAGGAAGAGGTGAATCAGAGCCCCTGCATTTGAGGAATCATTCACTCACCCTTAAGGCGGGAAAAATGAACAGAGGTGAAATCTATAATGATTTTTGGCATGGAAGCTCTTTTTTTGGAAGTCACGTACACAGCTGTGATGAACTGCAGATAATGTCACGTACCTCACCCAAAGTCATACAGCAAATCTCTGGCAGACCCGGAGTACAAGTGCACTACGTGTGGTTCCTTGCTATCTGTAGAAACCACTTGTAAATGGTTGTTTTATATAATTATGTGCAGATAGTCTACAACCAAAAGTATAATTTTCACTTTGTATTGTGTTCTTTCCAAATTTTTTAAAAAGTGAGGACTCTATGTAGCAATCAAGGTTGATGTCCTCTGTTGATCTTCAACCAAAAATGTGGTCTTGTTTCTTCAGAAAAGTACCCAATAACTTCTGACCTCACATACACTTCAGCTACTGTCAGAAGAAAAAGGCAATAAATAGTGCTATGCAAAGAAAACAAAATTATTATCCTACAACCTAATAAGCAATTACAAAGGGCAAATTACTTTTACCCTCAGTAATTTTCTGCCATTAGATAATTAACATCAGAAGTATTAATGATCATTTTAACAAATTACCATATAATTATAATGTGTTTCTTCATTTAGTCCTACATATTGTACAAATCCTTCTAAGATTTGTCTATTAATTGAAAATACATTATTTATTGGTTTATCTGAGCAACAATCCACACTGGTAACTAAACCCATTAAAGAAATGCTGTACTGGTTGTAACTAGCTGTCACTCTGGTCACCAGAGCAATTCTTAGTGGGTGCAAGTGTCACTGACCAGGCTCAAATTAAGGATCAAATGGAAATCTGTATTAGGTCACAATATTCACTGGGGCCACAGACCTAGAAATGTCATGTCTCTGACTTGTGTTAACTTCAGCTGAAATGAAGGCTGAGAGTGGAACAAATGCACTCAGGAGTTTACAGGGCCAGCACATGCTGGTGGCAATGCTGCTTCTTAGATTAATTAATTTCATAACATTTCCATAATACAGTTTTACTTAGTGTACTTTTCATAATCTAATTTTAGTTGAATTGCTTTGCACAATCTGCTCAAAATGTGTTTACGATTCAGAATTGTTAGAGTCTCCTTTTCATTTTGTGCTTAGCTGTCTTTGTAAAATCTGCCTAAATTGGTGAAATAAATTAGGGGAATACTGCCAAAACTGGGGTTTGTACTATCCTAACATTCAAATCAATTCACTTGGGCCAGGTTTTTCAGCACTTCCCATGAATCCTCTCCTAGATGTACATGAACAGGAGCATGGCTGGAAGAGTGAGCTTCAGGAGCACGATAGAGATTTCTCTGTGGGAAGAGGTTTTTGGATGTGGGGGCGGACTTGGGAAGCTGATTCCAAATCACCCATTTCCAATTTGGGAACAGAAATGGCCCATGTGACCTAAGCATCTTGTCAAGACAGCTTGAATTTGAAATTGTGAATATGCATGTGGATGAGCTACAGACCCAAAAGGATTCACACGGTGATATGGCATATCTATGTGAATAGACTGGAATTCACCCGTGGGCAAAAGTCTGGGAGAAAGCTTGGAAAAGTTAGCTCACATGAGATACAAGTCCCACGGCTTTCCTATGACTCCCTTGGACAGTGTCAGTGGTATGCATAACATATACATGTAAAAAAATTCGTTATCCCCTTCTGACAATTCCTGAAGAGGGAAATGATTTGGAATAAATTATTCATTACAGAACTGCTCAGCTTTGGCAACAAATCTGCAGGTTAAGGGGGAAGGGCAGTTATTCTATCTGCAATGGTGTGTCACAGGCATTCTCAATTTTGGAAGCTTTAGCTTTGTGAACAGTTGATGATATCCTGTCTTTTTTTTTCATTTCTGTGCCTTCTGGGATCTCCTCTAAGATTCTTCCTCTTGAGAACCCTGTCCTTCACAGGACTCAGGATCCAGAGGGACAAAGCAGGGTTATTGCTGTTTAAAAAAATATTGTGTTTCCTAGGTAAGACAGGTTCCATCTTAGGTTTCCTCACACCTTGATAATCCTTGTAGTAGTACAGTTTTCTGCCCCAGGTCCCTCATTCCTGCAGTGTGCTCTTCTGTGTGTAGGTAAAAGCAGAGAGAAATGAGCATCCAAGGACTTTTCAACAGCACCTCTGAAATAAAAATAATAATAAAATATAAATTTCAGGAGTGGTTTTCTCGCTTCTTGGGTAAAAGACTTGAGTTCCTCCCGTGCTTACATTTAAAATGTAGGGATGTAAAGGGTGAAGCTCAAGGCTGAACACATCAGCATGAAGGTTGTGGAGTGTAATCCTTGCCCCACTAAGATCTGTAGCCCAACTTCCACTCTCTAGGCAGGGTAGGATGACACTCCAGATATCACTGGCCATTCATTTTTTTATCTATTTCATGGATATCGAACTTTTCTTTTTTTAATTAAAAAGAATGATTTTTTTTCCCCTCCTCCTGCCATTTCCAGCTGCCTGAACAGCTATGATGACACCTCACAAAGTTGCCATTACATTAGTGATATTAGTATTAATCACACGTTGCTTGATACTGTAATTGAATAGTTTTTACGCAGATGATATTAACTGATAAAATATGGCATCCTCATGAGAAAACATTACCTTGAAATATTAGTGTTATAATATGTTAATTTCTATGGAGGATAGGAGTACAGATATATGAGGAGATGTAAATTTTCAGCACTTCTACTGACAATTTCCATGTCAACATAATTCTTAGGAATTCATACTCACTATTTTGTGATGACTTATATGATGATGTATAACAACTTAAGGGGCTTTAAAATGTAGTATTTTGACTAATGCAGGTTGGTAAATAGCACGCAGGACTGTTTCTTCCTCTCAATTCTGGGAAGGCTGACGCAAGCCCTTGGTATCGCCAGGAAGTCACCAACCTGAACATTGAATCCCAAAACGGGTGCTTAGGTGGCTCCGGGCACTTTACAGCTGCATGTTAGCAGTGAGGATAAAGGTTTTTCTATTACAAATTGAGGATGATATAGAATAATAATAAAGAAAAAAAAAGGAGAAAAGGGTAGGCGGTTAATCCTGCATGTCTGGCAAAAACTGGAAATTTGTCAGAAACTGGAATTTGGCTTGAAATCTGACTGGTAAAACAGACTCCGGGCAGTTTTTCCCAGCTGTAGACTCCTATTTCTGATCAATCTTATGTTTTCTTCATGCTTATCCCTGAGAAAAGCTGAATCTATGTACTTATTTGGAAACACTAAAGTGAACTGTGTCAGGGCCTGAACTCCTCGATGGAAAACACAAGGCCCACAGCACACTGCCTCGTTAGTACCTTGTGTTGTTAGGGGATAGCTTACACCAAGACAACTCCTCTTGCCTTGCTGGCTTCTGACTTAACGCTGATGCTCCCCATGAGTTCCTCAAGAAACAATCTGGAATAACAAGACAAGAGCCTGAGAGTGGAGAGGGGCACCCCAAAGACAGGAGAGATGGCAGCAACAGGCATTCTCGCATCCATAAAGAGGCAACTAACCTGGCTGCTTACTCTCTCTTGGGCTAATCTGAATTAATTGGTGCTATTTGTGCCTTTGATACTCAAATGCAGAGCCTGGGGGTGGGAGTTCTCATGAAACAAGTGGCCACTTGGGAGAGCCGTCCCAGGTCCAATCATGTCATGGGCTCATTTGTCTCCCACAGTAATTCACTACTCACTTCAGTCACTTTAAATGTAAAACAGCTGCTGCTGCTTAGCCCTCTTTTAAGGTACCTAACCAGCAGCTTTAAACCAATCCTGAATGGGTCCCATCCCATAATAGTCTCCCACACAGTGGTCATTTGGAAACAATTAACCCTTGATTCAAGATCCTCTTAAAGAATCCTTTTCCAGGCTCTCTTCTTCTCTGCTGCAGCCCATTGCATCCTTGCCTTGCCCCTTGCATGGGAACAGCTTTATCCTTCGGGATTGCTGTGGTTCGTGCAGCAGTAACCACCTCTGTGTACCTGCCAGGGTTGTTGTATGGATTTTGGGTAAACCCCCTCTGCACTGGAGAAAATTGAAGGTATCACATAAAACAGACTGGTGCTTTATTAAAAAAGAAGAAAAATATTTGTTTCCTCTCTTCTCTTCTCCTCCCACAGTACCTGGGGGTCTTGTTCACTTCACACGTGTTTGGCATGGCTGCTACCCCTTGCCTTGCTCAGTCTCTGGTGATATGATGAACTGGAGATTAATGTTTTAAGGAGAAGCATCTGGCTTTGAGCTAATAAAATATCAATTTGTAACAGGGAGGAAAAGGCTCAGCGAGAGGTCTGCATGCTTAGGGCTTTGAGACCCAATTTGATTCGGGAGTTTAATGCCCCTTGTGAATTTTAGGCTGTGCTCTGAGCACTTCAAAACCTTTCTCCATGCAGTGGTCTCAACTTTCTCCAGAAGTCCTATGTTTTCAGACCTGTGGCCTTTACTGTTGTTGGGGGTATCTCCCTGTTCTGAATCCTGCAGGGCTGCCCCCTCCCAGGCACCCCCCTACCTTTCCCTTTTCCTAACGGCTCTGCGGCCAGATGTGGTGGCCCCTTGCTGGGATGTCAAACTGGCAACACCCTTGATCCAGGCAGACAGACACTCAATAGCCAACTTCTGGAAAACCTCCCCCCGCACTGGCCGGCTCTGACACAAACCAGCTGAAGACGTTGCAATGCCAGAAAGTGTTACAGCTGGGCTGCCTGACAGATTGGCAGCACACACGCTGATTTGGGGACTGTATTTGGGGGCCCGCGAAGTACTCACTGTCCAGGCACCGAGCCACTAATCATAGTTTACATTAGGCAATCAGATACTTTTCAACTACTGAATGATCTGCTCTTTCCCCCTCTTTTTTCACCTTACAGGACCCTGTGTGTATATACAGTACCTCAGTGCTCCACATCTGCATCATGTTTTGAGTCGTATCTAAGGCACGGCTACCAACCTCAGCTCAGGCAGCCACAAGGAGCCCAAATCACTGCTGCTCTCCTTCATCCTCCAGCTCCCCTACCCTGACTTTTACCTGTTTCTGTGCCGAATCACTTGATTAATTTAACCTGGGGGTTACCTAGTTATGGAAAAATCCTACAGGACTTTATATAAAGAGAAAGGCTTCATGTCATTCTATAGGAGTCTGTCAGCAAACAGAATCCTATGAGTGGCTTTAGACACAACTCCAGAGATCAGATTTTCCCTGAAAACAATAGATTTTAGAGTCATTTTTCTGGCACACTGCTGGCTTAATCACTTTTACGTAGAAGTGTTTCATTAGGAATGAATCTATGTCAGCCCCCTGCGCCAATTCTGATCCCTGCCTTGGCCCACCCATGATGCTGGAGATATATGTTCGTGTAAGATAAGTGTGCCATGGCTGGATGTCTAATGAATATGGCCTCATTTACAATATGAAGGACTTAGACCTGGCTCCAACCCAGAGGTTCTATTCCAAAGAAATGCTGACATTTCGGAAAACCTGAGTCCCTGTCAGAATGAATAGCTGAAATTTTTATCTTTTCCAAGCCAAAAAAAAAAGGTGCTCTGAAAAATGTGCACGGTATTAAAACACTAAAAACCAGTTAGGTGCCAATTTAAGGAAAATATATAAACACAGAACATGAAAATTCATATTTTAATATAAATATTTAAGTGAAATTAACAGAAATGTTTTGATGTTGCTGAAATGAGATATCATTACTTCTTCTCACCAAGTTTTTTTGCCACAGCTGATCTATTCCTATGAAAATGTTTTGATTCTGATGAAACTGTGTAGTTCCCACTGATAATTATTTTGTAAAAAGAAAGAAAACAAATGGCACCATGTGAGAGAGCCCCAGACTTTTCCTACTGAAGAGGCATTTATCACCAATATCTAAATAAACTCCCAACCCTCCCAAGTTTGCTTGTGGAGAGTCAGCTCTTGGAGCTCAAGCAGAGCAAGAAGGTGCTTTAATGGTTTAACAAATGCTAAACTGTGCTTTGTTGGGTTAATATTGCCCTCTTCACTCTTCCTCCACAGACACTGCAACCAATCTTAGCCAATTATGGCTCAATTTCCCTATGTAAAAGGTGCAAATACTGCTGCTTACTCACCTTTCTTAAGATCTCTTCTTACATAAAGCACTGGTAAGCACCAATTACCCTTATTACCCAATTCCTGTGCGTAAACACATCGCTGATGTGAAGTGGGCACCCACACTGTAGTGCAGATACACAAAAAATAAAAGAGCAGGGTTTATTTTGGGCTCAGACTGTAGTTTTATGGTTCCAGGGCAGAGCTGAAGACTGTTTATTTCCTTCCCTCTTGAATTTGGGATGCGCCAACCAACAAATATCCCTGATGATAAAATGTGAGAGGAAAAGGCCGTGGATGAGGTAAATACAGTGTATAACTGGGGAGGCACTGTGTGCATGCACACACACTTAGAGCCTGAGTGAGAGCAGAGTGGACTTGAGAGATGTATTACGCATTCAGGCAACTTCAATGTGCCACTAATAAAATTAAGTGTTGGAACATAAATGTTTTAATTTTAGTGCAAATGCTCCAAGCAATACCCCCTCCTGCACCCTTCTTTCCCACCCCCAGCCTAGACTAATCCATTTAGAGACAAATTTACATTTTATTTCTCTAAACCCTATTAGCATTAATATAAAGGTCAGCACTGAAAAGGCAGCTTCAGAAGCTAATGTGCCAGTGCGCTGTGCTCTGTGACCAGATGAGGGCACGTGGGTCTCTCACCCACTGAGTCTGACAAGAATTTGTAATTTAAGAGGGCGGTCCTCCTCTCCCAACATCCCCATAGCTCATGGAGATGATCAGGTCACCCTCTGGAAACCAAATGGGACTGCTTTTCCTGATATCAGAAGGGGCAAAGGGGAAGAAATCGCTCTGTGAAAAGCTTTTGATGCCATGGAAAAAGCGATATATTACATATATTGACAATATTTAAAGGCTTTTGGGGAAAACAACATTAATTTTGGAAGAAATTCAGCTTCAATGGCAACGTGCTTTGGGTGTCCTTATTGGGGATTTTATTAAGGGATTATGTGGGGTGCAAACAGAGTAGTGCTGGTTGGGATATTTGGCACCTCTCAGCCCATCTTTGCTTCTGAAGGAGTCCAAAATGTCCATCAGGAGTATTCCTGTTGCTGAGTGGTGATGTCAGAGCCTTGAAGAGAAAATCATGCTGGTTTCAGAAGTGCAAAATATCTATATGAGAACTCTATGGGCTTGATGTGGTATGAGGTTTGGTTCCAACTGAGAACCCCGCCCTGAGAAAAAGCTGAATAACCCAGAGTAATCCCATTGAATGTCCTGGGCCTTCTTCTGTGTATAAAATTACTTACGTGCTAATTTTTCAGAGGATCCGAGCCAAGGGTATTGACCACGCATGCTGGACATCTAATTGACTCATGACTTTGTGTCTAGATCGTGTGAATTTCATCTCAAGTTTCAAACAGATGTTTGGTCTGAAATCCTCAGACTTAAACAGGAATGAAGTCAGCTTCATGTCCTGGATCAAGATCCTGTGAAATTCCTATTTTTGTATAATCACAAAGCAGATGCCAGGGTAAAGCCGAGTGGTCCAAATTAACGTCATTCCTCCAGGCAAACTACATCATCCACTACATTTGTTTTTCCCCCTTATACTTTGTGAGGTCTTCTTCCTCCTACTGCTACTACTATTACTACTAATCTGACATTAAAAGCTAAAGATTTCTTTAAAAAATCCCCTAAAAATAATAAATCTCGAGCCCCAAATAGGCTCTCAAGCCACTCTAGGCTGAGCTGTCTAATTCAAGGATAAACTGATAGAGCAGGTGGTGATGCCAAATGTCATTAAGTTTGCCAGAGCCCAGAGCTGAGGAATACAAAGGTGAGAAGTATATTCCACAACAAATGACCCCTGACCGAGCGCTCCCTGCTACCAGTCCCCCTCGCTTTTAAATTAAACCAGTAAGCCTACTTGAGTGTCTAGCTTGTTTCATTTGATTCCACTCCAGGGGAAATGCAGCCTCTCAATTAAAGCTTTTAAAGTTTCACATGTGAAACCAAGGCATGGAGGCTCCTGGAGCTCATGTGGAGGACTGAGGCAAGAGATTTGAGTTCAATTTCTGCCCCTGCTACAAGGCATGGTCATATTGTTTCACCTCATGCCTCAGTTTCCTTTTCTTACAAATGTGTATGCCCAAAAAACACTTTTAAAAAATCCAGGTGGAAATATGTGTCGTGTGTCTTTTGTTTGTACATTCTGACAGTGTTTCAGCATCTTCTTGAATTCTCAGGGTTGTATTAGTGATCTTCATTTAACTCGCTTTTCAAACAGAAACCCATAAATTAAGAATCAATAGAAAAGCCCAGATGTGTCTCCATAGGTGAGGGCTGCAGGAATGCCATAGTTTTCATACCATCACATAAGCAGACGTTTGGAAGATTAGGGGCTGCTGAATGCATTGCTGGGGATCAGCACAAAGTTATTTGCAGTTGTTTCTGTAATCGTGTTGCTCAGGGAGAAAATTCACAGTATGTCTTGCTGCTTGCCCAACTCCCAGCCAAGCACCCTGGCACCCTGCTGGGGGGTGCTAATGCCCTGTGCCATGCTAGACAACACTGAAGTTAATTAAGTGACTAAACACTTGCTCTGTGTTTGTTTTTTTCCTGTTACGGTTTGGTGGTTGTTTTTTTTTTTTATACATATAATTTAAATCTATTCAGGACTTTTTGATAGGGCCACAAATAGTTTTTGTGTGTAGCAAATATAAAGCTGGACATTTGTGGGCTCACTTAACATAAGTTAGTTAGGGTCTCTAATGCATACATTCACATTAATTAACACAAAGATCCTGTTTTCAGGGGAGAGAAGTGAACCTTTAGTAGTACACATTTAATCCTATAGGCTCCAAGATGGAATGGATCTGCCCTTCCTTATCCAACTTCCATGGTCAGGTGTATGGTTTCTTCTCATTTTTGGAGGAGAAAAAAGGGACAGTATAACTTTAGCCTGGTTTCCTACAGGAGTGGCTTTTACCTGATCACCCATTGCCTACATAATTGGATGGGCATTTCTGCTCATCTGCCTGTCTGTTCTTGACAATTCTGAATCTATCAGGAGATTTTGGACAGATTTAAAAGAGATAACTATTTAAATCCTTCAAGTTTGATAAAAACAGATAGTCAGAACTGTGAGGCTCTCATAATGCACCCATTGAGGGAAAGACCCCAACTTGTGGTCAGTACTGATCTACCAGAGAGTTCACATCAGAGAACCACTGCCAATGCTCTGCTCACAGGCAAAGCTTCAGCTGATATTTCCAGTTTCTTGGATGTCAGGGACTCCAAGGACAGCTTTGATGTCGTGGGAAACCAAGTAGTTGCACTTCTGTGAGCTACTGGCCTATTTGTTGCTTGGATGGGCAGTTTCACCAAGCAAGAAAAAACTGAGGAAGCTGATTCCAACTAAAAAGTTGTATTTTGTCAACAGATTGCAGGGAAGCAACTCCATGAACTTCAGTGGTTACTGATTCACACTGTCATTAATAGCACAATCAGGTCTCCCCACACATCATCATGATGTGAAGGTTGAAGGATTTTACTACTTTAAGCCTTGTGTTTTAAAACTTCGTTGATGTTCCTGTCAGAGCTGAAAGAAATTCGCGATAGATAAATCTCATAAAGCATCAGGTAGGAGCGCTTGGTTTGATTAGAGAGACAGGACTTCCAATGCTGTGCCAACATGATCAGAACTTCCTTGATTTTTAAAATGCTTAAAATTTTGGACAGCAAACTCAAGAAATATGGATCTTCCTTTTAGTCATTGTTTTCCTTTGGGCAGGCCATGGGAAAGTACTTATCCTATGGATGTTTTTGTTTCTTTGTTTTTTCTAAAGTTAATTGAGCCCAAGTCCCCAGTAGCGAGGTACCTGACTGTTGGTTTTATGGACCACATCTGCTCAGTATGGGCCGAGCCTTCCAATCCTGCAGACCTGTTCAGCTGTACAGAAGTCAACGGAGCCACAATAAACATGGAAACTCTGCTGTGAATGTGTCCCCTAACGCTCACTACAGCTCTCAAAGTCTGGCCCAGCTTTACTGAGTGCAAAACTACGAATGAGCACTTTTTTAGGCACCAGTTTATTAGCTGGTTGTTAAAAACCTGGTTGGGAATTCGGTAAGGGGAATCTGTGGGTTCTTGAAGGAAGAATGTTCAGAGGTGTCCTGAGGACTTCTTTTGACAGAGGTTTGAATTGCTGTTCACTGTAATTGAAACACCTAGAAGTGACTTTACATCTAATGTAGATCAGATGGAGAGGGTGCAAGGAGTAGCCCTCAGCAGTTCCAGACAAGGTGATTTTTGATTCAGTAAAGCCAAACATGCATATTTTAGTTTCATAGTGACCTACACTTTGTAAACACGTGGGTCTCCATGATGACATCTGAACAAGGATAATGTGGCAACTGGAGAAATAAAGAAAACCAGATACCCTGCAGTGAGGAAGACATCAAATTAAAACTCTTTAAAGAAATCTCTCACTTCCTATTTGCTAAATCACTCACTTTGCTGTTGGTGCTACCACATTTAATATGATCAATAGTCTTATTCTCTAGTGTTCCCCAACTGACTGGTTGAAGATGCCAGGCAGGAGAAAAGGGGGGTGGGATGTGGAGTGAGGGGGCTGGGAGGAGGAAACTGTACTTGATCCTTATGGAAGTCAGTTAAAATTAATTGGAAAAAGCTTTTAAAGACCTAAGATGAAGACCAAATGTATCTCAGACCTGCGGCCTCATCCCCGACACTGAATGCGAAGGTCATTGCAAAGCTGTAGATTTATGCGGAGGGCTTGGGTGATGGAAAATGAGACAAAAGCATTTGGATTTTATTATTCCATTTACTCTGACCCTGGGCCATAAAGGGTTTGGAGAGCCTGTTTTATGTATTCAGCTGGTTGCCACACTGACAAGCATTTGGAGCCACTTAAATAAACCACCCCAACCCACAGCTGCAACAACACCATATCAAATACAGGTTAGAGTTGAAATGTAGAGCCAGCAGCACAGCGTCTCCAGCAGGTGCATGTGGAGTGTTTTTTAACCCCCTTGGTTTTGGAATAGTTCCCTTATTTATCTATCAGCTTTGATTTAAAGACCATTTAATCACCAGTATTACTCCAGGTTAGAGCGTGCACACACACACAGACACTGACATATGCAAGATGCTTTCTGCTGCTCCTCCTAATTCCTGTTTTTTCATGGGACTAACACAGAGCTTGAAAACCTCGTGTTTTGGGCCCAAAACAGGCAATTCTGTTCTAAGTGCTCCTTTCCCAGGTCGCTCAATACACACACTGAATCTCTCTGATTCCTGGCAGGCATCACCGCTTTGGAGAAACAAGAGTAGAAAGGAAAGAGTAATGTATGGAGAGGGGGAGAGGGAAAGAGGATTTTGCTTAGAAAGAAGGGAAAATAGAGCATGTGTTTTAACTGATGACAGCAAAACTACGTATCCAGGCATGCTGGGAGAAGGGAAAAGGCAGACAGTCCACTGCACATCCAGTCACTCAGAAATCAGTGGGAAACCTAATATCGAGTTTCTTAATGTGTCTTGCATGCTGAATGTGTAACGTGTTGAGACTCTCCTGTGGGCTACAGGATGTCTTGTGCCTATGTGAAGGTGTAGAGTTAAGCTTAAGTAATCCACAGACATTCAGATTTTCTAAAGAATTCGTTTTCACCCTGCCTGCCCCTCTTTTGTTCCAATTTTCCATTAATTTTGTGTGATTGCTCATGCTCTGGCTCTCAAATGGCAATATCACCAGTGTGGATGCAAGTTCTTCTGAAAACTGCAACATTTGCTCACACAAGCCAAGTTGCTCATTTATTAGATTTAAGGAAAGCAATTCACCTTTAAATAAGGATCACAACTACTCAGGGCAAAACATTGAGTAGCCAAGAGAGTTTAAAAAAACGGCAAAAGAGTATGTCAAATACATTTGAGTAACAAAGCAATTCCAATCTCCTCTCAATAACCCACTAGCTGGAGAAAGAGGCTAATTTATGTGCTGTGAATTTTGCACTCAGCCTCTTCCTAGAGGCTATTCGTTCAGGAGAGAGTTGAAACACATGATGGCTGAGATGAAATGTTGGAAAAGACTGCACTGCACTAGTGGGTGTTTTCTATTCCTAGCTAGATAAGAATAAGACAATGGTTTGCAGGACTTTTAATTCCTAAATTCATATTTTCTATAGTTTATTTTGCTCTGTAGCACGTTTCCATAGGGATCAAACGGAATTTTCCTAACCAACACCTCTAGCCATGTAATACTAAGAATATTATGACAAAAGCTAGGGTACCCAGGACATCTTGCAGTCTTTTAATTTATTCTTATTTTGTGTTATTCATATTTAATTTTGAGTGTCAGGCATTGCCTAATCTGCATATCAATCTAGAATAAAATAGGAACTGATAATGTTTAACAAAATTCAAGGCCTCTTTTCAAATTAAGTGTCTCTCATGAGAGTGAAAGGACAATAATACCAATTCTCGCTTTCATAAAGCAAGAGAATGCAGTCAGCCCCATCTTAACCTTGAAGATAATGTTGCATGACAGACAGCTCTCCTTTGTAGTAAATGCAAACCTAAACTAGAAATCCCACCTTTATTGCTCTCCTGCAATGGGAATGATAATCTGAAACTTTGCTTGGTTTAAACCAACACAGATCCTTAATGGCCTGAGAGCTACTCTGTTTTTGTAGGGTTTGTGGTGTGGCCATGAAAGGTGAGGGTGTCCTTGTGTGGCTCTCAGATACCTGGATCACAGCTGTCCACACCTGAGGAGGTCACCCTTCAGTGGAAAGGGGGCACTGAGTCTCATCCTGACGTAGGCAGAGCAGATGCATTGAGCGCTAGAAATGCCCTTTTCTCTGACTGCAGCGGGGTGTGAGCATGACGAGATCAGATGTAGACATCTACCTTATAGACATGTAAATCTACAGGAGACAAATCCCAGGCGCGCTCACCTTTATCAGCTCTTTGCCGCGGCAAGGGCCGGGTTCGCCTCTCCCTCCCGCTCTCTGCCTAGAGCAGGCAACAATTCTGTCTCTTGATTTCTGAAATGTTCCCATTTAATTAATGTCACTGGGCTCAGCGTAGAAATATGTGAGTGAAATATAATTGTGTGGGCTAGAAAGAGAGTCGAAGGAGATGAACTGAAAGTCTATCCTGGCCTTAGAGCAACTGAACCTGAGCCAAATGTTGTGCAGAGCTGTTATCTGTAACATAATGTGAAGGAAATCTTGATCCAAACTGTTCAGGGGAGCCCAAACCCCAGGGCTCAGCTTTTTATTCAGTAATTATTGATGCAGTCTCAGTATTCAGTATTGGAACAAACTAATTTGCAGGCCTAATCATCCTACATCTGGAAATGGGAAATGAATTGAAAACAATTCCTATTTACTTATACATGACAATTAATCTTACTGGATTAGGAAGACCCGATACTTTAAGTGCTTCACTGAGGAGATTCCTCTGTGTTTTATGGACATTTAATGTCAGAACTGAGTGGGAACTAGAGGTTTTTTCCACGTTATAGTTTTCCAAATGTTAGTTGCAAAATGATCTGACAAACAAAAATTTGTATTCTTGAGCAAAAGCCACTCCAAGTGGAATCATTGTTGGATCTGAGGCTTTCTCACTGAAATATTGAAAACTTTCTATTTAAAGCTAATAGCTGCAGCATAAAAATGTGTAAATCCAGTATTCAATCAGATAATGTCTATGTTTCCCTGATGCTAGCAAGAGTTGGGACATGTTACTGAGGCTGATAACCTAGAGTCAGACCTGTGATACTAGAGAGAGAGAGCTGGAAATGCTTCCCTTTTTCTTTGGCTGCTAAAACTTGAAATCTTCCATCAGACACTTACATGGACCAAAGTAAAGAATCAAATGATAATCAAATCTGAATGGTTTCCAGCATCCAGAATTGGTTCCTTTCTGTCTAGCTTAAACCTATTTAGGCTACACTGATAGGGAAAGTGCTGGTATATAACAAAACTGGCAGTCCCATCCATGTGCCTTCAGCCAAATATTGCAGAGTTTCACTGTGGTATCTCTAATGGTCACAGAAGCAGGTGAGAAAGATGGGAGGAACGAGCCGAGTCCAGCAATTCCCATATTGTTGTGTGGAAAACTGGGGTCATTTGGCTCACAGTCACTACTGCTTGTCCAGGGTTACATGAGTCAGAAAGCAAGCCAGCATAATATCACAGAATATATTGGCATGCTTAATTCAAAAGAAAAAAATAATAACCACATATATAGAGATTCCTGCTGATCAGTAACTTTCACCGAAATTGGGACAGTTGCATTTTAATTGACTTTTTCCCTTACAGCATTGCATTGGGAAATCAGCTCTGATATACTTGTAGCAAGGTGGAAAACAGTTGAACTCTTGTCAGATTTCTGTAGAGATCAGATGGTATTTATTTGCTGTGGTGCTCTCTTGGGCTAGATTCAAACTCAGGTTCTGCAGATTACAAGGAAAATCTTTGGAGCCTCAGATGGATTTTATGCTGACTAAATTTAGAAATATTAGCAATTAAACCTGAAGCTGGGTTCCTTTTTCTCGGCATTCCTATGAAATGTTGCATTAAGTAGAGAACAGGGTGAAAATAAGAGCTGGTGGACTAAGGAGGAGGATAAAAGATTCATGAATATTTCTGCTAATAAAAAGTGCTGAGCTTGGCCTATTTGATTCATGGGGTCATATTATGCATTATTTTTGAGTATTCAGATGACCTACAGGAATTTGTAAAGCTTTCATAAAAGTAGAGAATTTCTTGATATTTTAGCCCCGAGTATGCTTTTAAAGAGCACCAATCTCATACAGACACAACTTAATTCCAATTCTTGAGAAAATATTGTTGCTTCCAGTATTAAAATCATAGGCTATATTAACAGAGCATATATAATGTTTTTTTGCTCTTTTCTAGGAGAAAGCATAAGCACTTAATTTGTTTTGAAGATGTTCACTGTTTGTTATCATAATTAATTAAAAAATTGGTTGTAGGCATCTAAGGAGGAGGCAGAAGTGATCCATAGGAACTGGATAAGCAATCACATCACTGACTCGATCAATAGCCACAGCCAAAATTGGTTTGGAATGCCCCATCACCTGCATATCATTTCTGCCAAGTTTCCATGAATATTTCTGAATAACAAAAATGTTAGCAGAAGATCACAAGCTGTTTTCAAGCTGATTTTCAGTGAAAATAAAAAAGGAAAGAGTAGTCACAAATATTACTGTGAAAAAGGAAGGCAAGGAGGAGGAAATCCCAGCCTGGTTGCCTGTCATAGAACTTTGTGAAATACTTTTGCTGGTTTTAGGTCCTCCAGCCAAATGCAGGCTCTGAACAAAACCCAGCCCTGTTGAGCAAACTGCTTCCTAGCTGCAAGCATGGCGACCATTCCTGCAAACAAAGAGAGAGGAAAATATGTAAATTTAAACAAATTCACAATTCTTTTTCCTCAGAAAAAAAGCTTTCATGTTATTTGAAATAGCCAGACTGCTAGAGTAATGTTCTTACATATAAATGGAAATCCTTTTTGATATTTACACTACTGATTTCTGCACTTTCTTTAATCTCTGCTTTCAAATTAATAGACAATAACATCAGATTCCTTCCTTGGCTCACTCAGCACTTGTGCATATTTACCCAAGTGTCTAGAGTGGAGATTGTACACATATCTCTAATCCACCTGCCTATGTTAGTTAAAAGCCCAGATAAAATCAGCAGCACTTAAATCTTAACCTTTTAAGTCTGAAATGTTTTTAAAGTCTGGGCTCATGGCAACTCCACTGAAGAGGGGGGGAGAGGTGGAAGTTGAATGTAAAACATTTCACAGCTAAAACTATTGTTTCTTTCCAGTGAAAACTAAGCTCAGGAGTCCCACAAGAGTGTTACTCTGAGAACATTAGTAATGCTGACCAGCTCATAAAGTTTGCAGCCGTGTTGAGTGCTCCAAGCCTCCTACAGTCAGCTTCATTTTCTGTCTCGTCAATACACAGCTCCCGAAAACCTCAGCAAGCAAAAGAGAAACTCAAGGAGTGTGAGCTGTGATATCTGGCACTCTCCTTCCCCATCTTTGCCTTTTGTTTCAGTGTTTGGCTCTGGACCCTTCAGAGGCCACTGAGTGATTTAACACCTGGATGGCCCCGGGACAGCAAAGATACTCTAACAGTGTGTTGTGCTCCCTTCTTCCTTAAATAGTTTCAAGTCTCTTGTTGGCTTCCCTCAGGAGCTGGGCATGAGTGAACAGATGCACCTATTCCTTAGGGAATGAATAGTTTGTTTATGTAGAAGAGATGAATGGGGCAGTAAGGGCGTCTAGGTCAGTTATTTAGCATGAAAAAAGCCATCAGGATCACCCTGCGGTATTGCCCAAGGAAGTTTGGAGCAGCTGAGTACAAAGGTGTACACACATCCTCCTCCTCCAGCGCCCCTCAGGGAGCACTTTAATTAGGAAGGAGGGCAAATTACTTGGGATGCTGTGTGTGGAGGTATGGAGACAGGCTGTCCCAGCCCTGTCTCCCAAGGGGACAGAGCAGGGGATGGCACTGCAAGCTGAGGGTGTTCGCTGGGCATCCCTTCAATCCGTTCCACTTCTCCCTGTGTCACACATCTCTTACATCTGGGCCCAAGCATTAAGAACTTTTTTTTGTTTACCTCCAAGCTAACACTGGGGGAAAGGGCTAGCTGGGAACATGGATGGGGAAAGTATGTGTGCATCTTTCTTTTTGCCCATCTCTTTTTTTCCCAATCTACCCTCAACAAGGGTGCCTATAGAATATAGCATAATGCTGCATTGTTGGGTTAGGGATTTAATTTCACTCCATCACAAGCTACCATTGGAGCCCCTGTCATTGCAATTTGTCACACTTTTTTGTGTGCTATATCTCACTGAAGTCACATCTCCTCCTCAGCTCGTTGCATAATCTCCTAGTCTGGAACAAAGCTCTCCAACATAATGAAAGAGGTGAAATCAGGAAAGAGAAAGTCAATGGTTACCGTTATCACTATAGAACTCGCTCTCACTGTCTCTGCAGGTTCAGTCACACCACGCAAAGCAGAGTAAGAACATGCTGTGTGTGTGTCTTTTTTTTTAAAGCTTGTTTATTGAACCTACAGGCAGCACCATTGGCTGCTGAGAGATGTAATCCTATTCCCTCCTGCAGACCACCAGCCATAAAGAGGCTGCGGGATGTCCCACTGGCCCACCAGGGAGTTGAGAGCCTCCAAAATAGATATCACAGGGAAAGAAGTGAAGAAATCAGTTTGCTTTAAAGGAAGGGATTGACTCACGTCTCAGGCTAAACCCACAATAACGTTGTACTTTAGGGAAAAGACCCTAAACAGCCAGAAAGAAGACAGAATGGTGTGCTTGAAAGGAAAAATGAACATCTGCCAAGATAAGCAGGATTTTGTTTTCTATAGGAGGGTGGTCAAGGACTCTGTTATGTGTCAAAGGCTGAATTTCAAAATGTAAGCTGACTGCTTTAAGCTTGTGGGAAATGACACAGTGGTTCGTAAGGCTGGCCATGTACTCAGGGCTGCACACCTTGCTGCCCTGCTTCAACAAGGACCTCAGTGTCCTCCCTGCATTGCTCCTGGGGATCTATAATGATGTCCTCATGTTCTCACTCAATTAAAATATTAGAAACTTGAATGAATTTAAGATTCACTTACTGTGACCTCACCATAAAAGAGGTTGATCGTGAAAAGGCAACTTGTGTACTTGGGGAAAGGGGCTTCATGAAGCCCTGTGTGCTGTTCCTGGTCCTGTCCTGTGGAAGGGAAGGGAGCAGCCTGAGATAGATAACTGGTTCACAGAACAATATTCTTTCTGTTCTTCCTCCCTGGTGTTGCCACTCTGCCTGCTCAGAACTTGTGTAAAACTGGTCACTCTGGACTCCCAGATTTGAAATATCTGAGAAAACACTTTACCAGACTTGAGTTCACAGGCAAACCCCAATGATTTGCAGCTGTAGCTTTCAAGACTTGGCAACAGCATTATTTTGAAAATGTGTTTTGAAGGCTCCTTAAGAAGTGTAAATAATGTCCAATATGAGGAATTTAAATTTTTTCAAGAGGGTTGAAAGAAAAGAAAAATCTGAAATGTGAAATATTTATGGCCTTGGTTGAGCTCTTATATTCTGTTTTCTGCTAAAGGTTATTTTTTTAGATGGAAAAATTGCATTTTGGCTGAAACTTCGGCCCTGGTTTTTGATCAGTACCGAACACTGTCCTTTCACGTTAAATAAAGAGAAAGTATAAAGTATTCACAAGACATGTATCAATTTGACACCAGTGTAGCATTTCTTAAGTGGCTCATTCAGGAGTGAAGCCCATGACTAACAGGCAAATGGCAGCGAGATACAAGGAGAGATGGTTTTACAAAGGAGAGCAATAAGAAAGGAAAATGTTACACTGTTTGCACCGTGTGTTTTATAAGGAAGATCAGGGTAACAATGAGTCACTATGGAAAGGATTTATTGGGCTATGGAGCTAAAAGTCTGTAAAGATTAAAATTCTGATGGGGTTTGGATGGGGAATTGTTTCTGAGGTTAGTTTTATCCCACACACTGTCCAAGTTATTAATCCCCTTGTGTTCCCTAAGCTGGGTAACTGGTGTCGATATGCTCCCCGGGCCAATTTCAGGCACGCCGGCCCACAGGCTGGTGTAATATTTCTCCAGGCGAATCTCTGGGTGGTCTTGTCTTGTCTTGTGAAGAGTGAGAAGCAGATAGCAGGAGACTTTCAAGATTGCTGTTGCAGGCATCAGTCTTTGAGTGGAAAATAATCCACCTGGAAGGACACTGCCTTTGCAAGGAGGGGCGGCCAGCCCTCTGATTGGGAGATAAGTTACACACTGAAATGTTTGCAGGGAAGGTGCAATTTGTCAGGGAGAGGCGAGGCTGGCGATCCAGGCTCTCTGGTGTCTGTTAGCATCTGCCACTCGCATCCACTTGCGGCTTTCTGGGAACTGCTGAGCCCTGGCAAGCAGCACACTTCACTGCCTCGAAAGCAGGTGACTGGCGTCAGCCTGCAGCTAACCCCTATGACAAACCCCAGGGATGTGATGACTAGCTGCAGAAGGTGTCTAGTGTCCAGCTTTCCTCAGGGATGGCCACAGGATCTCTTGCAGCATAAAACACAAAGGAAGCCAAACTGGGACAATCTCAAGCAAAAATAATTAGGCAGGGGAAGAATGATGTGATAGTCCCATCTCCAGGACTGCTATCAACCACTTTTTCCTCCTGTTGTGGATGCTGAGATGCTCTTGGAGCACTGAAAGAGAAGCAAATTATTTAGTGTGAGCAATGTGTTCCTACAGGCAGCAGAGAGGCGCACTGGCTCAGTGTTTTGCATGGGGCTGTGAAGAAGCCGGTGGAGCCCCATCGTGCTAATCCCATGGTGTCTCTGAACTCCCAAGGAGACTGATCTTAGGTCTGGCCCCTAAAGACAGATGCTTCAAGTCAGATTCACCATGGCTGGAAGTTTTTCCAAGGATGTTACCCCCTGGTGCTTTGTAAACCAGGAGACAATATCATGTTTCATAGAGAAGAGCATGATGTTATCACTAGGCATTAGTTTTAACGAAGAGGAATTTGGTGAATTTGTTGCTCCCCTGCATAGTTCTTATGTTTTTGCTTTTGTTATAGCAGTTTACATAGGGTAAGGAGATAGGACGGAACTGAAATCCCCTTTTTATTTTTGTTGTTCAAAAACTTCTTTACAAGGGAAGGGCTCAAGATGTTCATAGCTCAAGCTCGATTTGGATAAAGCAGCCCTCTGTCTGAAGTTATCCAAATTACCTCTGCTTCTGTTAGGACAATGGGTCAGGAGATTTATAACACTTCTATTTCTCATCCCAGCTGGAACTACCACTGGAAGATTTTTGCATGTGGGTCTGGCATAGTCAGCTCTGATCCCATCTGGAGTGAGTGAGTAAAATGCACCTGAGTGGGAAACACTTACAGTGAACTTTTCAGAACACTGAACCACAGCACCAGAGACTGAGACCTAAGGGTTCTCAAGAACAATCTTGTATTTGCTCCAAAAAAGGCAGTCCTGGACTACCAGGATACAGGCACAGAGGAGACATGTTGACAACACTAGAATTCAAAGGCCAGAGAAAACTTCATTAAGTTTTGCATAAGAATGAGCATGTGGCTGAATACCTTTATTACCTATCCTTAGGCAAGTGTAGCTCGAACAAAAAATGCATGCATCTTCCACAGAAAAGTTGCTTTTCTTAAATCTTGTTATGCATGTGCATTAACCTCAATTTACAGATCTAAATTAGGCAGTCTGACAAATATAGTGTCAGACAAATATAGTCTGACAAATAAACTACAGCCCTGCAAAGACTACTTGTAACTTGGAATATCATATGTTATTCCACCAAGACCATCTCCAATAATCCCAACCGCTGTTGAAATTCCTCCCTGGCAAGGATTCTCCAGTATCATCTTAGAGATGAACACTATCTTTTTATACTGCCTGGGTAATATTAATTAACAAGAAGTAATGGAAAAAGAACTGGGCCTTTACTACACAACAATCTCTAACAATTTGAAAAATTATGTCAAAGAGAAAGTTTTACGCTTGATTTATCAGCATCTTGTAAAGCTATGATGCATAGCTTTAAAAACCAGTTGCTGCCTCTGTGTAACAGCATCATTCTGCTTTCTTCTGGATGGGCAAATGAAAACGGTTTGAGCTGAGCTTTGTGTAAGGGATACACTTCAGAAAACCAGAAGAAAAAAGGGTGGCAGAAAACTTCATCGCTGATCAGCAGATCATCACAATGCCATAATCTGTTCCTGTTTCTAGATGGCTTATGTATAATGATGAGGAGTTGTTTGATGTTTTGCTCAGGATCTCAGTCGGGTCCTAATGGCATTAAATTCCTATCAGGATTTTAGGACACGTATTCCTCCTCTGCAAAAACCAGCTGATATGACCTAGGCAAATCACTTCTGATCAGGTTTTCAGTTGTTCTTCAGCAAGTTCTTATAAGTGCTTAAGCAGGTTAAGTGCCCAAATCCTATTAATTTAGTTTTGAGAAGCCAGCCTTTAGTCTCTCTAGCACATATTTTCATAGGTATTTATGATCCCAACTACCTCTGAGGATTTGCCCCTCTGTGCCTTCAGGAAAAGATGGATAATAGCACACTCCTACCTAGCAGGGGTGTTGGGAGGACGTGTGCTTTAAAGATGACATAGAAGTAATTTAGGTTGGTTGATCTCACAGCTGTATTTACATGGCTGAATTCTTTCCCCATGAACTAGTTTGAAATAAATGGAAATGCAGTGGTCATAAAACTGGTGTCACCAGAGAATGAATCTTATGATGTGATATGCTGATCAGAGGGGAAATGGGTGCAGAACCCGAGGGACCTCTTATTCAGAGAGAGCTTTCTTCTATTTGACAAGTGTTAAGGTACATGAGGATGGAACCCCTTCTTTCTCTTTTGCCATGACTGTGGAGACAAATGAAGGCTGGATTTTGCAGAACACTTCTAAAGCCACTATATAAACCAGTTAAAATACCAAAATTAACCTGGCATTCCTCTTACCTACCCCTCTATTTTTGAGGCAAAATGAGCACAAACACCTTGATTGTGAAAGGTGGGAATTTGCACTCCAGGAAATAGCTGAACATTAATGACATTCAGCCTCTATGGAAGCATATATTTTATAGGAAACCACATTGGTTATGCTTGAGAAATCTTTCTAGGACAGCCATTGCCCTGAGACTTATTCATCTGCATAAAGTCTGCTACATTAGAAACTGAACAGAATGGCCCGTCTCTCCCACGGTCTTAAGTTAACACTTTTCCTTTTGTCTGGGGCACCCTTTTCTAAACTTGAAATCCAATTGGCCAACAATTAAAGCCAATTAGCACGTGAGGAAAATAAACCGCAGAGCCCACTTCTATGTGTTTCCCGGGCTGTTAGAAAACCCAGTTAGCTCAAGGCATTAGCATAGTTCAGGATCGGGTGAGGCACACAGCACAGAGTAGTTGGCTTAAAGTATTAGACGCCTGCGATAGCGCCCTGGCTGAGCGGCACTGTTATTCTGGGCTCACAGCTGCCAAACATTCTTGACAGGAGATGAGGCAGATGTCCAAGGACAATCAAAGAGAGAAGAAAGTTTAAGCCAACGTTTGCCTATCTCATATTCTCTACTTGATCCTCTCCTCAAAGACAAGGCACAGCTGTTGCACTTCAAGGTCTATCTGGCTGAACCCAGCAACTCCTCCCTTTCTCCCTCCTGGCCTGCCTGAGCTTTCTGTGCGCTGGACTTTGGCAACCTACCAGACCTTATTAACTCCTAACAGGACAATTCATGACATTAAATGGGTTTTATTTAATCTTTTTGTATGTCTCTGAGTATCCGAGAACAATTCTGCTGCATACTAATTGCATGAAAATGCGGCGGATTATAGTTATGTGCACATTGCCCACCAGTCTACATGGGATCACCCAGGGCCACAAGAACAAGCACTGTAACATTAACAAGGTGATTTGTTATAGCTGCGATGGCAAAGGTGATACAAAAACAGCAGACAAAGGTGTTTCACAGACAAAGGCATCAAGAGGCTCAGTCATTTTGCTCTCACTGATGAATAAAAATACAAGAACCATTGTGATAATGAACACAGTGAATGATGGCAGGTGTATTAGTAAAAACAGAAGTGTCATATCTATTGCTTCCAGCCCATCACAACAATTTATCCCACTCAGAGCCTGCTCTCTGCAGCCCTGTTTTCTGCCTGATATTTTGATTTGGGCAGGGAGAGAGTTGCTGGCCAGGTTTTGTGACGATCAGGTCAATTCCTGCATTTGTTTTTTTTTTTTTTCCCTGAGTCCTACAACAGTTACTTCCTCATGTGGTATGGGACACACATCTGTCATATGGCCCTATCGCATGGGGACAGCTCCAGTTCAATTCCCTAGTATCCATGTGACAAAGGAAGTGTGAACAGCATTAAAATGCCCCCTTAAGGGAATATATGGCATTTTAGGACCCCAAAACTGGATCTCATTGGCCTACAGGAATAGACTAGGACATGGAAAACTAAGGCTCTGCCACTAGTTTACTCCGTACCCTTTAGCAAATCATTTATTTCATGGTTTATTCTGATCCAATACATGGGAATAATAACATCTAGACCCATTTCAAAAGCCCTGTGAGATTGTTAGAGGAAAGGAATTGGCTAACTTCAGAGTACTACTATTCTTAACTGAACACAGAGCTGTGGAAAAGATGTAGCTGGCCAGTTCAATTCAAGTAGCCAGCTGAAGTTCCTGGTCCAAAAATATGGAGAGTTTTGTTTAGATTTTCCAAATGTTAAACAATGCAAGTTTCTCAAAGAGTAAAACTTCATGTTTTCAGTTTTTTAAAATGTTTTACATGTGGAAATTTTTTTTTGTAGAGGCAGAGTTGCAGCCATGAGCAAATAGAGGCAAAGATTTTGCTCCCCAAAACAAAACTGGAAAGAGTTTGAAGGAGCAATCCTATAATACATTTGTATGTCCACAGTGACGTTGTTCTTCCTCTTCCTCAAATTTAGTAAAGAATCACAATTCTGGGCATCCAGCAGATGTAGAAAATAGGTTATTTGCCTATTATTCTTTTTACCCGGTACTACTACTGCCTTCTGCCCTTCACCCACTGGTTTGTTGATTTGCCCTGCACCTCTTGCTCTCATCATTGTGAGCTGTGCATGCAGGAGCCACAGCAGGCTCTGAGGCCATGACAGGCTTGAAGCTTAGCAGTGCTGTCTGATAGGAGAAATCTGTCCTTTCCATGAGATGGGCACATGGCTGAGGTGGTTGAAAATGACTCTGTTCAACCAGCAACCTCCCACAGACTGAGCCCCAGCAACCCGTGCATGCTCTCGAAGCACCACAACTTGGGAGTTGACACGTGCGTTTAGACCATGACAGTGGACATGCCTCATCTGGCAGGCAGCAACTGGTTCAATTGTGGCAAAGGGATCACTTTCAGTTCTGTGACTATATCCATAACTTTATCTGGGATTTCAAAGGAGCCTTGGGCAATCAGCATCTCCCACTGCTTTACTGTGAGCTTTGCATGTCTCCGTCCCTTGGGGTCTCAGTTATAATTCCTAGTATAAAATAATGTCAAAAACTATTTTGAATGTCTCCTAAATGTAATAAAAATCTATCCCTGAAGAGTCATCAGTGACTGGTCTCTGTGTGACAAATTCAATTTTCAGAGTTGGGAGGAGAGGAATGAAAACAACCCCTTAAACAATGACATTGGGATCTGAATGTGCTGTGCCTCCCAAACCATCCAAAATCAAACACAAAAGGATGCAAAGCATTCCCAAATGCCTTCCCTTCACTTCTCACAGCAACTCCAATGGACTAAAGCCTTTGACTGAGAACAAACTTTTGACCACAGCAGTGATTTGGCTGCTCTTTCCCACTCCAGCAGCCCTTCTCCATCTCTCTCCAACGTCTGTTTGCAGCAGCTCAGATTTTTTTTTGGCTATTTCAAGTACATCAGGAGCTTAAGGGAAGATTGTGAGTAGGCCTGTATGAAGAAGGATCTTGTTTGGCAGGGTTTTAGGGGCCAGGCTGTGGTTTGCTGTGTGCTGCTGTGCTGTGGAAGAGAGCATGTCAGACATTGGTGTGACCTTCCTCAGAGGCAGCTGGGGTTGTCGCATGCTCAGGATCCCAGGAAAAAAAGAAAAAAGCATCAGGAAACCTGATGAATTAAGAGCAGCAAGAGCAGCACTGCAATAAAACTGATGCATGTGCTACCAGCAGGCTGGGAGAATTAGGGTGCAACATTTTTGCCCGACTTTCAGCTGGCTAAGGGAGGGCCAGTTTCACAGCTACTGCCACTCTTTGCTCAAGGCTAAGAGGAATTTGGCAGCTGAAGCCTCATCCTCTCACATTCATTAAAAACCCCATTTATTCTGTGTGATTTAGTGCTATGAGACACATTAGGAAGCAGAAGCTAACTAGTACTTGAAAAGTTGCTTAGGTCTATGCTGCTAAAGATATTTAGGCACCTAAGCTGCTTCAGAAAGATTTTTCAAAAATGCCAAGATGATTCATTTCTATTAATTTCAATAAGAGGCAGTTAAATGGTGCATTTATTTGTCACTGCCTAACTGCTTAAAAATTGGATGGTGCTGACTCTGAAGATTTAGGAGCCCTGGCTCTTCACCAGAGCCAAAATCCCATGAAGCACCCATCATTTTCCCTGTCCAAAACTCCCTATATTTTTGGGGACTGTTTGCTGTGCCTGTCCAGGTCTACAGTCTTTTACTGCTGTTTCCACTTTAAAGGTGGCTGCATTTTAGTGCCTGGGGAAGGATTTGCTGTATACACATGGCCAGACCGTGCTTAAGGCTTTTAAAATATTAAAGAAATGGAGAAGTTGAAGTTGCCCTGCGGCTTCTTGTCCAGCATCCCTCAGCCCAGGTGTGAGTCCCCATGAGTCCCCACAGTAAGGGTGGCCTGATGAAGTGCTGATTTTGATGACATATGTTTGAAGAAGTAAAAATTAAATACCGACACTTTTACACTCAGACGGAGTGCTTGGGTTTGCCTGACATATTTTCCTGTGGTTTTTTGGGCTGTGCTTTCAAGGCATGAGCGAGTGCCTAGAATGCAGAGATGGCTCTGGAAAGGGCAGAGCTCCCCACACACTGGAACGGATCAGGAGAAATCTCAGCTGCTGGCTTGGCTGGGAAACACCAGTTGAGGGTTGCAATTCTGTCTCTAGATAGTGTCCCAGGGCTGGCAGCCAGCAGCCTGGGGTGGGGAGCTGCTAAGTTGTGTCACTCTTGTCTTGTGAGGGCACGACATGAAATTGATGCTTTCTGTGCCCGAAAGGAGGAAAACACAGTGGCAGTCACTTTGGGAGGCACACATCCCAGTCCACTGACAGAGAGGCTGTCTCAGGTGTCTCTCTTCTCTGCAGAGACAGCAGGGAAGGCAGCCAGGGTGGCTCAGATCTGCATTCGGTTGCACAGAGTCGGTCAAGCAGAGCAAAACACAAGGAAAATCTTTCTCCAGGTCCCCAGCTGAGTTTGCCCTGACACTACCCCACCTTGTTTGAGGAAGGCAAGAGTCTGGTTACTACGAGCACTTTTTGTTCATTAAACCTGAGCTGCAAGAACTAATTTGCCTTTTGGGCAAGGTTGCTGAATACAAAGCTGTGCCTTGTCCCACTCACACGATGTGTCTGTGCAGCGCTTGCCCAGCGCATCAGGCACCGCAGCACTTCCAGCACCTCAGAGGGGGCAAAGGCCCTGCTGTGACTGGTGTGCAAAGCAAGATCCTGATCTTCCTGACCTGCTGAGAGAGCTTTTGTTTGGAACACAGCAGCGCTTCACATTTGCTCCCTCATTTGCCTCAATTTTGCTGGTGCCAAGGCAGGTACCAATGAAGCACAGAGTGTTCTATCACGATAGTCCTGCTGCTGCTTACAACGTGGAAGCCTTGGGATGACCCTTCCCAAGGAAGCAAAGCAGCCCACATTTCTGCCTCCATAAGGGCTTGCACCTACCAAGGGGGTCAGACCCTGGCAGTTAAAGTGACTTTTACTGGGGAGGCTGCTCTCAGGCAGACCCAGCCTTTCAAACCCAGATGGCAACAACTTTGAGGCTGAAGTCTCTTGCTGCCCCACAGAGAAAGAGCAAAGGGAAGTTTACAAAAGGCCCATATGTGTCTGAGTCATTTTGAGCAGCTCAGGTACCGACACACCTCTTCCTTATCCAGCAACCTCCTCAGGGAAAGAAGGAGAGACATATGTTTGGCCTCTGCAGCAAGCTCTTATCTTGGCAGGAGAAAGCTATTGATGTTCATGTTTCACATTTCTGGCACCCAAACAGGTTCTGATGTTCAAAATGAGGCAGCGGTGGAACCTGTTTTAAATATGTAACAGTCTCGGGAAGGAGCAGTCTAATCACTTCATTATCCAACACAGCAGAAAATAGTTTCAAACCCAAACTTGGGAGAGGGGGGCATAGAGAAACCTTCCCCAACAAGACATTGCCAGCATTAACCCTGGTATTTATTGCTCATTTTAACTATGGTGCACAGCAAGCATTTTCTCAGCCTCACATTGCAAGAATATATAATTCATATGCTTAATATTTAGTCTGGGCTCTCCTTGCATATGTTACAGAGCTGGAGACTGTTTGTGTGTTTGCTATATATCAGTTGACACCTCTGTAAAATCTTTATATTGAATGCCTTCGGCAACTATATGCCAAATAATAGCATTACCATTTGTAATTTTCTTAGCTGCAGCTTTCCTGTAAGCTTTGCTCTATGCATTACAAGTAGGAAGGATTTAAAGAGCTTTATTGGTTCTCAAGTCTTCCTAATGACCTTTCCACGCTTTTGTAAGTCAAAATAACTTTTTTTTTCTTGTCTCCTTGTGCATTTTCAAGTAAAACTGCAAGAGCTCTTAAGTAAATAAGTAAGAAAGGCAGGTAACCTGTGTCTCTGCCCCAGCTTTAACTCTCTGTTCCTCCTCTCTTAGTTCACAAACAGAATCCCCTGGTGTCACTCACAGATTCTGTTGACTCTCATCTTGCAGATGATTTTCTTCCCTCTCTGTCATCTTCAGATCTGCTCATTATATTAGCTATGCTGGAAAAAGAAATAGAAAAGACCCCATGAAAGATCGGGGCCCAGCGGTGCTAAGCACTGTACAAATAACACAAAGGCTGTCCTTGCCTCGGGACTCGCTGTGCAGGATTTAGACAATATTCCACAGGGGAATAAATCAATAAATGGAAAGGAGAGGAGATATGTTTATACCTGTTAATGATTATGGGGAGTTTCAAGAGCCATATTATTTTCTTCTTTTATAAATTCTGCTTGTTTTCACTGAAAATATCTCTGTGCTTCCCTGAATTGTTGGCTTTTGTTGTGTCTTCTCCATTATGGGCTGTGAACTTTTCAGACCTGGGACTGTGTGCTGTTCTTGTTTAGTTAGCACCAGGTACATTTACAGGGTTGTATATTTGCTTAATAAAAATAAATAACCAGCAGAAGTTCCAAGCTCAGAATTACTCCAGACACAGCATTTTCCTTACTGCTTTGTCTTGTGGAAAACAAAGTACATTTTATCCTACGTTTATCATGTAGCTTATGTGGTACTTTTCATTTTGATGTATGGCACACTTTCTAATGTGTCTCCCCTCATGTCTCTTTATTACTAAAGTGTTTCGGTGGAAAAGTATATTACAAACAAATAAATAACTTTCAACTACTGTCACTAGTCTAGCGAGAGAGCCACAGGCACAGGCTAGTTGGGTCCATTCATTACAAAGCCTTATTCATTACTTTATGGATATCTTTCTGTTTTTATTTTAATGAATGCCTCTCACAGCTTTGTCCTAGCAAATATTCCTTTCCAGCTCTTATTTGCATCTATCCTTCCAAAGGGATATTCAACCTGGTTCAAGGCACCTCAGAAACAAAAGCAAAATCCAAATTAGCTTCCCCACAAATGAAATGTTTGGTCTTGTTGAGGGGAGGGGAAAGGAGAAGGAGAAGAGAGGAGAGAAATGGGAACTGGCTGCTGGCTTGAATCTCTTGCTGTTTTTTCAGGGAGGGATGGGAACAGTGATCACTGCTGATGCAATGATCCCCTTTTTTTCCCCATTATATTTTCCACTCTGAACAGTAACTGCTGCCCATGACACATCAGCAGGGAAAGTGGCTTTCTATGGCTCTGAGGGCACACCACCCATCAGCCATGGTGCAGGGTGGCACCTTTGTCCAGGCTCAGCCTGTACTGAGCTACTGCTACAGAAACCCAGATTCAGCCTTGGTTTTGAAACAGGCTGAGAAACAAGAGTCTGGAAATCAAGGAATTGTGGATCATGGTTTGTTGGGATGGGGAGCTGGATAGACAACCGTGACTGGTGTTATTTACAGTCTGGTTGGGGCATGACAGTGAGCTGGCCATTGCTAGCCAGGGCCTAAACCTAATGAAAAACGAGTTTAAATGCATGAAACGCTCTTTGTCCAGTTAGGAATGAAAGACAGAATCACAGCTTAAACACGCACCTGCAAACCTTCATTATTAGCACAGACCTGTTTTTGGTAACACAATGAAGGAGCAGGGGCAGGAGGGTTCAGGTTGCACACACAAGCAAGCTCTGTCCTCAACAGGGACAGGATCCCACCCCACCCCTGCTCTCCACCATCACCTTCCTGCTCTGAACCCATGAATGTGCCTGAGGTTGTTTTACATGGACTGGGTTGTACACGCAAAACTCCATGACAAGCCTATTAAAAGTGTGTTAAATTTCAATGCTCCTGTTTAGGCTCCTTCACCAAGATGCGGGCACTAATTTACAGAGGGTCCTGAATCACAAACCTATGGATGAATTGAGGAAGAGAAGGAGCTAGGCACAGAAGAACAGAGGGTATGGCGTGGTGACTCCTTTGGATGGGCCTGAAGCCTAGGAATATCTATTTGTTTGTTTTTGAGCACTCCTATGAAATTACACTTAGAAAATAATTCTTTTCGCTCCGTCCTCTCTGCTCCCTGCCCCAGCCCAATTGTGTGAAAAAGCAGCTTTACCATAAACAGATTTTACTATATCAGAGTCAAATTTTACTACATCATTATAGGAGTGTTCCACTGGGTAATATGACTGGCCGCCCTATCAGAAGACCAGTGCTAATGCCATAGTGAAAACATGCCATCACACTTCCCCAATAAAAACTTTTATTGTATCCCAGCGCACATTAAAAACAACACTAACTGCATTAATACACTGTAATTTACTTTTGTATTATGGAGCAAATGACAAACCTGGTGCTAATGAGGTCATATTTTCCATTACCCCAATGCAAACTCTTGGTTAATCCAGTCCTTGGAGATTTCCATGTGGAACTCAGGAACACTTGTGTGTGCACATGTATGCACAGACACACAGAGTGTGCACATGCTGGTAAGGGATGCTTCTGTTGTCAAAAGGGATGCCAAAATATGGTTTTATTTTAAACTGCTTTTGAAAGAAACATTTAATTTTAATTGCTCTGACATTTGCGTTTTGTTCACAAGGCAGTCTTTAACAAAAAAAAAATACAAGCGAGCCCATCACTGATGGTGCCTTTTACTTGTGAAGCTTCTTTCACACTGTGGTGAACAGAAGTGCAATTCTTCTGTGCTGCAGAAGATGAGGCTGAATGGATTCTTTAGGGATTGCTTACATTTCAAGTGCAATTATTTAGGAAGCTGTAAGCTTTCCGTTTTATTTTGTCATGAGTGGAATGTTAGAAGAAAACTCATTTCTCAGGAGATATGGATGATTCTTTATTTCTAAACTTCCTGTGGTGTTTTCTTAATGATGCTATTAAATGATTAAGCTTTTCTTTTATAAATTAAATCACCAAAATGAAATCATTAAGGCTCTCTCAGTTTTATTAAGCATAGTTATTTGCCATCATATGTAAATTCACTTAAGTAATCATCTACACTATCTGCTTTAAAATTGTGTTGGCAGCACCATGGGGAAAGTCAGTTCAGCATGGTGGATGGAGATATCCGTCTCTTCTCATTTCAGAAGGCTCAAAATACACTGATGAGAAAGAAGAATGTGTTTATATGAGGAAGGCAAAGCAATGTTGAGGGTTTAGTGAATGACAGATCCCAACTCCTGGCACTGCAGCCAGTCTCTGGAAGGCGCTTACTCTGCCTCTGGGGCTTATGCTATGCAAAGAGTAACAGGGGGCTGCACACAGGTATAGCCTCTTCCCTTCCTGGGGACACAGAACTGGGGGCTCCATCGAGTCACATTAGTTAGGAAATTACTTTGTCTTCATTTTCCCTCCAGTCTCTTCTCTTCCTTTCTCTTTGTTTCTCTTCTCTGCTCTCTGCTATTTGTTCTTGCCACATCTTAGTCTCTGCTGATGAATTAGTCTGTTGCTCAGGGAGAAAATTGATCTTCACTCTTACAGGAGTTGCAAGACAAGTTATGCTTAGTTCAGGCTGTGGTATTTTGCTAGCCCGCGCTAGGATAAGAAATAGATGTTACTGAGTATATAGACTTGAACTGCAGCTGCAGCAACTGAAACAGAGACTCTCATTGGTATTTACATTTAAAGCCTTCTCTTTAGCTCTTAAAACCACTGTTCATTTTTAATGATGTTTTACCAGGGAGGTCTTCTTTCTGGAAAGATTAAAAGGAGAAAGGATGGTAGATACTCTCAGATGAGAGGGCAAAACTAATTTTTTTATCTTGCACTGCAACCTGTGGATGTTGTAAGGATAGAAGTGATGAGGCAAACTCCTGTGATAACACAAGTATCCCAAGTACTCTTCCAT